>NW_027254048.1:0-9735 GCF_044704955.1 Pristiophorus japonicus
CTCCCCTCCCCCCGGGACACTCTCCCCTCTCCCCGGGACACTCACGCCACACCTTGGGACACTCTCCCCTCCCCTCCCCCTGGGAAACTCTCCACTCCCCTCGGGACACTCTCCCCTCCCCTCCCCCCGGGACACTCTCCCCTCCCCTCGGGACACTCTCCCCTCCCCTCTCCTCGGGACACTCTCCCCTCCCCCGAGACACTCTCCCTCACCCCGTGACACTCTCCCCTCCCCCGTGACACTCTCCCCTCCCCCGAGACACTCTCCCTCCCCCCGTGACACTCTCCCCTCCCCCCGTGACACTCTCCCCTCCCCCCGGGACACTCTCCCCTCTCCCCGGGACACTCACGCCACACCTCGGGACACTCTCCCCTCCCCACCCCCGGGACACTCGCCCCTCTCCCCGAGACACTCTCCCCTCCCCCTGGGACACTCTCCCCTCCCCTCTCCTCGGGACACTCTCCCCTCCCCCCCGAGACACACTCCCCGCCCCTCGGGACACTCTCCCCTCCACCCGAGACAGTCTCCCCTCCTCCCGGGACACTCTCCCCTCCCCCCGAGACACACTCCCCTACCCCGAGACACTCTCCCCTCCCCCGAGACACTCTCCCTCCCCCCGTGACACTCTCCACTCCCCCGAGACGCTCTCCCCTCCCCCCGAGACACTCTCCCCTCCCCCCGAGACACTCTTCCCTCCCACCGAGACACTCTCCCCTCCCCCCAAGTCACTCTCCACTCCCACCGAGACACTCTCCACTCCCCCGAGACATTCTCTCCTTCCCCTGAGACACTCTCCCCTCCCCCGAGACACTCTCCCTCCCCCCTTGACACTCTCCCCTCCCCCCGTGACACTCTCCCCTCCCCCCGGGACACTCTCCCCTCTCCCCGGGACACTCACGCCACACCTCGGGACACTCTCCCCTCCCCTCCCCCCGAGACACTCTTCCCTCCCACCGAGACACACTCCCCTCCCCTCGGGACACTCTCCCGTCCACCCGAGACAGTCTCCCCTCCTCCCGGGACACTCTCCCCTCCCCCCGTGACACTCTCCCCTCCCCCGGGACACTCTCCCCTCTCCCCGGGACACTCACGCCACACCTCGGGACACTCTCCCCTCCCCTCTCCCTGGGAAACTCTCCACTCCCCTCGGGACACTCTCCCCTCCCCTCCCCCGAGACACTCTCCCTCCCCCCGTGACACTCTCCACTCCCACCGAGACACTCTCCACTCCCCCGAGACATTCTCTCCTCCCCCTGAGACACTCTCCCCTCCCCCCGTGACACTCTCCCCTACCCCCGTGACACTCTCCCCTCCCCCCGGGACACTCTCCCCTCTCCCCGGGACACTCACGCCACACCTCGGGACACTCTCCCCTCCCCTCCCCCCAAGACACTCTCCCCTCCCCTCGGGACACTCTCCCCTCCCCTCCCCCCGGGACACTCTCCCCTCCCCTCGGGACACTCTCCCCTCCCCTCTCCTCGGGACACACTTCCCTACCCGCGGAGACACTCTCCCCTCCCCCGGGACACTCTTCCCTCCCACCGAGACACTTTTCCCTTCCCCTGTGACACTCTCCCCTCCCCCCGGGACACTCTCCCCTCTCCCCGGGACACTCTCCCCTCCCCACGGGACACTCTCCCCTCCCCTCTCCTCGGGACACACTCCCCTACCCGCGGAGACACTCCCCCTCCCCCCGTGACACTCTCCCCTCCCCCCGGGACACTCGCCCCTCTCCCCGGGACGCTCTCCCCTCCCCCTGGGACACTCTCCCCTCCCCTCTCCTCGGGACACTCTCCCCTCCCCCCCGAGACACACTCCCCTCCCCTCGGGACACTCTCCCCTCCACCCGAGACAGTCTCCCCTCCTCCCGGGACACTCTCCCCTCCCCCCGTGACACTCTCCCCTCCCCCCGGGACACTCTCCCCTCTCCCCGGGACACTCACGCCACACCTCGGGACACTCTCCCCTCCCCTCCCCCCGGGACACTCGCCCCTCTCCCCGGGACACTCACGCCACACCTCGGGACACTCTCCCCTCCCCTCCCCCCGGGACACTCGCCCCTCTCCCCGGGACACTCTCCCCTCCCCCTGGGACACTCTCCCCTCCCCTCTCCTCGGGACACTCTCCCCTCCCCCCCGAGACACTCTCCCCTCCCCCCGGGACAGTCTCCCCTCCAACCGAGACAGTCTCCCCTCCTCCTGGGAAACTCTCCACTCCCCTCGGGACACTCTCCCCTCCCCTCCCCCCGGGACACTCTCCCCTCTCCCCGGGACACTCACGCCACACCTCGGGACACTCTCCCCTCCCCTCCCCCTGGGAAACTCTCCACTCCCCTCGGGACACTCTCCCCTCCCCTCCCCCCGGGACACTCTCCCCTCCCCTCGGGACACTCGCCCCTCCCCTCTCCTCGGGACACACTCCCCTACCCGCGGAGACACTCTCCCCTCCCCGCGGGACAGTCTCCCCTCCTCCCGGGACACTCTCCCCTCCCCTCCCCCTGGGAAACTCTCCACTCCCCTCGGGACACTCTCCCCACCCCTCCCCCCGGGACACTCTCCCCTCCCCTCGGGACACTCTCCCCTCCCCTCTCCTCGGGACACACTTCCCTACCCGCGGAGACACTCTCCCCTCCCCCGGGACACTCTCTCCTCCCCCCGAGACACTCTTCCCTCCCACCGAGACACATTCCCCTACCCTCGGGACACTCTCCCCTCCTCCCGGGACACTCTCCCCTCCCCCCGTGACACTCTCCCCTCCCCCCGGGACACTCTCCCCTCTCCCCGGGACACTCACGCCACACCTCGGGACACTCTCCCCTCCCCTCCCCCTGGGAAACACTCCACTCCCCTCGGGACACTCTCCCCTCCCCTCCCCCGAGACACTCTCCCTCCCCCCGTGACACTCTCCACTCCCCCGAGACACTCTCCCCTCCCCCCAAGACACTCTCCACTCCCACCGAGACACTCTCCACTCCCCCGAGACATTCTCTCCTCCCCCTGAGACACTCTCCCCTCCCCCGAGACACTCGCCCTCCCCCCGTGACACTCTCCCCTCCCCCCGTGACACTCTCCCCTCCCCCCGGGACACTCTCCCCTCTCCCGGGACTCTCACGCCACACCTCAGGACACTCTCCCCTCCCCTCCCCCCGGGACACTCGCCCCTCTCCCCGGGACACTCTCCCCTCCCCCTGGGACACTCTCCCCTCCCCTCTCCTCGGGACACTCTCCCCTCCCCACCGAGACACACTCCCCTCCCCTCGGGACACTCTCCCCTCCACCCGAGACAGTCTCCCCTCCTCCCGGGACACTCTCCCCTCCCCCCGTGACACTCTCCCCTCCCCCCGGGACACTCTCCCCTCTCCCCGGGACACTCACGCCACACCTTGGGACACTCTCCCCTCCCCTCCCCCTGGGAAACTCTCCACTCCCCTCGGGACACTCTCCCCTCCCCTCCCCCCGGGACACTCTCCCCTCCCCTCGGGACACTCTCCCCTCCCCTCTCCTCGGGACACTCTCCCCTCCCCCGAGACACTCTCCCTCACCCCGTGACACTCTCCCCTCCCCCGTGACACTCTCCCCTCCCCCGAGACACTCTCCCTCCCCCCGTGACACTCTCCCCTCCCCCCGTGACACTCTCCCCTCCCCCCGGGACACTCTCCCCTCTCCCCGGGACACTCACGCCACACCTCGGGACACTCTCCCCTCCCCACCCCCGGGACACTCGCCCCTCTCCCCGGGACACGCTCCCCTCCCCCTGGGACACTCTCCCCTCCCCTCTCCTCGGGACACTCTCCCCTCCCCCCCGAGACACACTCCCCGCCCCTCGGGACACTCTCCCCTCCACCCGAGACAGTCTCCCCTCCTCCCGGGACACTCTCCCCTCCCCCCGAGACACACTCCCCTACCCCGAGACACTCTCCCCTCCCCCGAGACACTCTCCCTCCCCCCGTGACACTCTCCACTCCCCCGAGACGCTCTCCCCTCCCCCCGAGACACTCTCCCCTCCCCCCGAGACACTCTTCCCTCCCACCGAGACACTCTCCCCTCCCCCCAAGACACTCTCCACTCCCACCGAGACACTCTCCACTCCCCCGAGACATTCTCTCCTCCCCCTGAGACACTCTCCCCTCCCCCGAGACACTCTCCCTCCCCCCGTGACACTCTCCCCTCCCCCCGTGACACTCTCCCCTCCACCCGGGACACTCTCCCCTCTCCCCGGGACACTCACGCCACACCTCGGGACACTCTCCCCTCCCCTCCCCCCGAGACACTCTTCCCTCCCACCGAGACACACTCCCCTCCCCTCGGGACACTCTCCCGTCCACCCGAGACAGTCTCCCCTCCTCCCGGGACACTCTCCCCTCCCCCCGTGACACTCTCCCCTCCCCCCGGGACACTCTCCCCTCTCCCCGGGACACTCACGCCACACCTCGGGACACTCTCCCCTCCCCTCTCCCTGGGAAACTCTCCACTCCCCTCGGGACACTCTCCCCTCCCCTCCCCCGAGACACTCTCCCTCCCCCCGTGACACTCTCCCCTCCCCCCGGGACACTCTCCCCTCTCCCCGGGACACTCACGCCACACCTCGGGACACTCTCCCCTCCCCTCTCCCTGGGAAACTCTCCACTCCCCTCGGGACACTCTCCCCTCCCCTCCCCCGAGACACTCTCCCTCCCCCCGTGACACTCTCCACTCCCCCGAGACATTCTCTCCTCCCCCTGAGACACTCTCCCCTCCCCCCGTGACACTCTCCCCTACCCCCGTGACACTCTCCCCTCCCCCCGGGACACTCTCCCCTCTCCCCGGGACACTCACGCCACACCTCGGGACACTCTCCCCTCCCCTCCCCCCAAGACACTCTCCCCTCCCCTCGGGACACTCTCCCCTCCCCTCCCCCCGGGACACTCTCCCCTCCCCTCGGGACACTCTCCCCTCCCCTCTCCTCGGGACACACTTCCCTACCCGCGGAGACACTCTCCCCTCCCCCGGGACACTCTTCCCTCCCACCGAGACACTTTTCCCTTCCCCTGTGACACTCTCCCCTCCCCCCGGGACACTCTCCCCTCTCCCCGGGACACTCTCCCCTCCCCACGGGACACTCTCCCCACCCCTCTCCTCGGGACACACTCCCCTACCCGCGGAGACACTCCCCCTCCCCCCGTGACACTCTCCCCTCCCCCCGGGACACTCTCCCCTCTCCCCGGGACACTCACGCCACACCTCGGGACACTCTCCCCTCCCCTCCCCCCGGGACACTCGCCCCTCTCCCCGGGACACTCACGCCACACCTCGGGACACTCTCCCCTCCCCTCCCCCCGGGACACTCGCCCCTCTCCCCGGGACGCTCTCCCCTCCCCCTGGGACACTCTCCCCTCCCCTCTTCTCGGGACACTCTCCCCTCCCCCCCGAGACACACTCCCCTCCCCTCGGGACACTCTCCCCTCCACCCGAGACAGTCTCCCCTCCTCCCGGGACACTCTCCCCTCCCCCCGTGACACTCTCCCCTCCCCCCGGGACACTCTCCCCTCTCCCCGGGACACTCACGCCACACCTCGGGACACTCTCCCCTCCCCTCCCCCTGGGAAACTCTCCACTCCCCCCGGGACACTCTCCCCTCCCCTCGGGACACTCTCCCCTCCCCTCTCCTCGGGACACACTCCCCTACCCGCGGAGACACTCTCCCCTCCCCCCGGGACAGTCTCCCCTCCTCCCGGGACACTCTCCCCTCCCCTCCCCCTGGGAAACTCTCCACTCCCCTCGGGACACTCTCCCCTCCCCTCCCCCCGGGACACTCTCCCCTCCCCTCGGGACACTCTCCCCTCCCCTCGGGACACTCTCCCCTCCCCTCTCCTCGGGACACACATCCCTACCCGCGGAGACACTCTCCCCTCCCCCGGGACACTCTCTCCTCCCCCCGAGACACTCTTCCCTCCCACCGAGACACACTCTCCTCCCCCCGGGACACTCTCCCCTCTCCCCGGGACACTCACGCCACACCTCGGGACACTCTCCCCTCCCCTCCCCCTGGGAAACTCTCCACTCCCCTCGGGACACTCACCCCTCCCCTCCCCCAAGACACTCTCCCTCCCCCCGTGACACTCTCCACTCCCCCGAGACATTCTCTCCTCCCCCTGAGACACTCTCCCCTCCCCCGAGACACTCTCCCTCCCCCCGTGACACTCTCCCCTCCCCCCGTGACACTCTCCCCTCCCCCCGGGACACTCTCCCCTCCCCCCGGGACACTCTCCCCTCTCCCCGGGACACTCACGCCACACCTCGGGACACTCTCCCCTCCCCTCCCCCCGGGACACTCGCCCCTCTCCCCGGGACACTCTCCCCTCCCCCCGGGACACTCTCCCCTCTCCCCGGGACACTCACGCCACACCTCAGGACACTCTCCCCTCCCCTCCCCCCGGGACACTCGCCCCTCTCCCCGGGACACTCTCCCCTCCCCCTGGGACACTCTCCCCTCCCCTCTCCTCGGGACACTCTCCCCTCCCCCCCGAGACACACTCCCCTCCCCTCGGGACACTCTCCCCTCCACCCGAGACAGTCTCCCCTCCTCCCGGGACACTCTCCCCTCCCCCCGTGACACTCTCCCCTCCCCCCGGGACACTCTCCCCTCTCCCCGGGACACTCACGCCACACCTCGGGACACTCTCCCCTCCCCTCCCCCTGGGAAACTCTCCACTCCCCTCGGGACACTCTCCCCTCCCCTCCCCCCGGGACACTCTCCCCTCCCCTCGGGACACTCTCCCCTCCCCTCTCCTCGGGACACTCTCCCCTCCCCCGAGACACTCTCCCTCCCCCCGTGACACTCTCCCCTCCCCCCGTGACACTCTCCCCTCCCCCGAGACACTCTCCCTCCCCCCGTGACACTCTCCCCTCCCCCCGTGACACTCTCCCCTCCCCCCGGGACACTCTCCCCTCTCCCCGGGACACTCACGCCACACCTCGGGACACTCTCCCCTCCCCACCCCCGGGACACTCGCCCCTCTCCCCGGGACACTCTCCCCTCCCCCTGGGACACTCTCCCCTCCCCTCTCCTCGGGACACTCTCCCCTCCCCCCCGAGACACACTCCCCTCCCCTCGGGACACTCTCCCCTCCACCCGAGACAGTCTCCCCTCCTCCCGGGACACTCTCCCCTCCCCCCGAGACACACTCCCCTACCCCGAGACACTCTCCCCTCCCCCGAGACACTCTCCCTCCCCCCGTGACACTCTCCACTCCCCCGAGACGCTCTCCCCTCCCCCCGAGACACTCTCCCCTCCCCCCGAGACACTCTTCCCTCCCACCGAGACACTCTCCCCTCCCCCCAAGACACTCTCCACTCCCACCGAGACACTCTCCACTCCCCCGAGACATTCTCTCCTCCCCCTGAGACACTCTCCCCTCCCCCGAGACACTCTCCCTCCCCCCGTGACACTCTCCCCTCCCCCCGTGACACTCTCCCCTCCCCCCGGGACACTCTCCCCTCTCCCCGGGACACTCACGCCACACCTCGGGACACTCTCCCCTCCCCTCCCCCCGAGACACTCTTCCCTCCCACCGAGACACACTCCCCTCCCCTCGGGACACTCTCCCCTCCACCCGAGACAGTCTCCCCTCCTCCCGGGACACTCTCCCCTCCCCCCGTGACACTCTCCCCTCCCCCCGGGACACTCTCCCCTCTCCCCGGGACACTCACGCCACACCTCGGGACACTCTCCCCTCCCCTCCCCCTGGGAAACTCTCCACTCCCCTCGGGACACTCTCCCCTCCCCTCCCCCGAGACACTCTCCCTCCCCCCGTGACACTCTCCACTCCCACCGAGACACTCTCCACTCCCCCGAGACATTCTCTCCTCCCCCTGAGACACTCTCCCCTCCCCCCGTGACACTCTCCCCTACCCCCGTGACACTCTCCCCTCCCCCCGGGACACTTTCCCTCTCCCCGGGACACTCACGCCACACCTCGGGACACTCTCCCCTCCCCTCCCCCCAAGACACTCTCCCCTCCCCTCGGGACACTCTCCCCTCCCCTCCCCCCGGGACACTCTCCCCTCCCCTCGGGACACTCTCCCCTCCCCTCTCCTTGGGACACACTTCCCTACCCGCGGAGACACTCTCCCCTCCCCCGGGACACTCTTCCCTCCCACCGAGACACTTTTCCCTTCCCCCGTGACACTCTCCCCTCCCCCCGGGACACTCTCCCCTCTCCCCGGGACACTCTCCCCTCCCCACGGGACACTCTCCCCTCCCCTCTCCTCGGGACACACTCCCCTACCCGCGGAGACACTCCCCCTCCCCCCGTGACACTCTCCCCTCCCCCCGGGACACTCTCCCCTCTCCCCGGGACACTCACGCCACACCTCGGGACACTCTCCCCTCCCCTCCCCCCGGGACACTCGTCCCTCTCCCCGGGACACTCACGCCACACCTCGGGACACTCTCCCCTCCCCACCCCCCGGGACACTCGCCCCTCTCCCCGGGACGCTCTCCCCTCCCCCTGGGACACTCTCCCCTCCCCTCTCCTCGGGACACTCTCCCCTCCCCCCCGAGACACACTCCCCTCCCCTCGGGACACTCTCCCCTCCACCCGAGACAGTCTCCCCTCCTCCCGGGACACTCTCCCCTCCCCCCGTGACACTCTCCCCTCCCCCCGGGACACTCTCCCCTCTCCCCGGGACACTCACGCCACACCTCGGGACACTCTCCCCTCCCCTCCCCCTGGGAAACTCTCCACTCCCCTCGGGACACTCTCCCCTCCCCTCCCCCCTGGACACTCTCCCCTCCCCTCGGGACACTCTCCCCTCCCCTCTCCTCGGGACACACTCCCCTACCCGCGGAGACACTCTCCCCTCCCCCCGGGACAGTCTCCCCTCCTCCCGGGACACTCTCCCCTCCCCTCCCCCTGGGAAACTCTCCACTCCCCTCGGGACACTCTCCCCTCCCCTCCCCCCGGGACACTCTCCCCTCCCCTCGGGACACTCTCCCCTCCCCCCGGGACACTCTCCCCTCTCCCCGGGACACTCACGCCACACCTCAGGACACTCTCCCCTCCCCTCCCCCCGGGACACTCGCCCCTCTCCCCGGGACACTCTCCCCTCCCCCTGGGACACTCTCCCCTCCCCTCTCCTCGGGACACTCTCCCCTCCCCCCCGAGACACACTCCCCTCCCCTCGGGACACTCTCCCCTCCACCCGAGACAGTCTCCCCTCCTCCCGGGACACTCTCCCCTCCCCCCGTGACACTCTCCCCTCCCCCCGGGACACTCTCCCCTCTCCCCGGGACACTCACGCCACACCTCGGGACACTCTCCCCTCCCCTCCCCCTGGGAAACTCTCCACTCCCCTCGGGACACTCTCCCCTCCCCTCCCCCCGGGACACTCTCCACTCCCCTCGGGACACTCTCCCCTCCCCTCTCCTCGGGACACTCTCCCCTCCCCCGAGACACTCTCCCTCCCCCCGTGACACTCTCCCCTCCCCCCGTGACACTCTCCCCTCCCCCGAGACACTCTCCCTCCCCCCGTGACACTCTCCCCTCCCCCCGAGACACTCTCCCCTCCCCCCGGGACACTCTCCCCTCTCCCCGGGACACTCACGCCACACCTCGGGACACTCTCCCCTCCCCACCCCCGGGACACTCGCCCCTCTCCCCGGGACACTCTCCCCTCCCCCTGGGACACTCTCCCCTCCCCTCTCCTCGGGACACTCTCCCCTCCCCCCCGAGACACACTCCCCTCCCCTCGGGAC
>NW_027254049.1:5000-9704 GCF_044704955.1 Pristiophorus japonicus
AGTGTGCGAGTGAGATTGAGAGTGAGAGTGAGATTGAGAGTGAGAGTGAGTGAGAGTGAGAGTGAGAGTGAGTAAGAGTGAGTGAGAGTGAGTGAGAGTGAGATTGAGGTTGAGTGAGAGTGAGAGTGAGTGAGATTGAGAGTGAGTGAGAGTGAGAATGAGTGAGAGTGAGAGTGAGAGTGAGAGTGAGTGAGAGTGAGAGAGAGTGAGTGAGAGTGAGAGTGAGTGTGAGTGAGAGTGAGTGAGAGTGAGGGAGAGTGAGTCATAGTGAGAGTGAGATTGAGTGAGAGTGAGAGCGAGTGTGACAGTGAGAGTGAGTGAGTGAGAGTGAGAGTGAGTGAGAGTGAGTGAGATTGAGAGTGAGCGTGAGAGAGAGTGAGAGTGAGTGAGAGTGAGAGTGAGAGAGAGTGAGAGTGAGAGTGAGTGAGAGTGAGAGTGAGAATGAGAGTGAGCGTGAGTGAGAGTGAGAGTGAGTGAGAGTGAGTGAGAGTGAGCGAGCGTGAGAGAGAGTGATTGAGAGTGAGTGTGAGTGTGAGTGAGAGTGACTGAGAGTGAGAGTGAGAGTGATAAAGAGTGAGAGAGAGAGTGAGAGAGAGTGAGAGTGAGTGAGAGTGAGAGTGAGAGTGAGTGAGAGTTAGTGAGAGTGAGAGTGAGAGAGAATAAGTGAGAGTGAGAGTGAGTGTGAGTGAGAGTGAGTGAGAGTGAGAGTGAGAGTGAGAGTGAGAGAGAGTGAGAGTGAGAGTGATAGTGAGGGAGAGTGCGAGTGAGATTGAGAGTGAGAGTGAGATTGAGAGTGAGAGTGAGTGAGAGTGAGAGAGAGAGTGAGTGAGAGTGAGTGAGAGTGAGAGTGAGTAAGAGTGAGAGTGAGGTTGAGTGAGAGTGAGAGTGAGAGTGAGTGAGATTGAGAGTGAGTGAGAGTGAGAATGAGTGATAGTGAGAGTGAGAGTGAGTGAGAGTGAGAGAGAGTGAGTGAGAGTGAGAGTGAGTGTGAGTGAGAGTGAGTGAGAGTGAGGGAGAGTGAGTCATAGTGAGAGTGAGATTGAGTGAGAGTGAGAGCGAGTGTGACAGTGAGAGTGAGTGAGTGAGATTGAGAGTGAGTGAGAGTGAGTGAGATTGAGAGTGAGCGTGAGAGAGAGTGAGAGTGAGTGAGAGTGAGAGTGAGAGAGAGTGAGAGTGAGAGTGAGTGAGAGTGAGAGTGAGAATGAGAGTGAGCGTGAGTGAGAGTGAGAGTGAGTGAGAGTGAGTGATAGTGAGCGAGCGTGAGAGAGAGTGATTGAGAGTGAGTGTGAGTGTGAGTGAGAGTGACTGAGAGTGAGAGTGAGAGTGATAAAGAGTGAGAGAGAGAGTGAGAGAGAGTGAGAGTGAGTGAGAGTGAGAGTGAGAGTGAGTGAGAGTTAGTGAGAGTGAGAGTGAGAGAGAATAAGTGAGAGTGAGAGTGAGTGTGAGTGAGAGTGAGTGAGAGTGAGAGTGAGAGTGAGAGTGAGAGAGAGTGAGAGTGAGAGTGATAGTGAGGGAGAGTGCGAGTGAGATTGAGAGTGAGAGTGAGATTGAGAGTGAGAGTGAGTGAGAGTGAGAGAGAGAGAGAGTGAGAGTGAGTGAGAGTGAGAGTGAGTAAGAGTGAGAGTGAGGTTGAGTGAGAGTGAGAGTGAGAGTGAGTGAGATTGAGAGTGAGTGAGAGTGAGAATGAGTGATAGTGAGAGTGAGAGTGAGAGTGAGTGAGAGTGAGAGAGAGTGAGTGAGAGTGAGAGTGAGTGTGAGTGAGAGTGAGCATAAGAGTGAGAGTGAGTGAGAGTGAGAGTGAGCGTGAGTGAGGTTTTGAGTGAGTGAGAGTGAGAGTGAGATTGAGTGAGAGTAAGAGAGTGAGTGAGTGTGAGAGTGAGTGAGAGTGAGAGTGAGTGAGAGTGACTGAGAGTGAGAGTGAGAGTGATAGAGTGAGATAGAGAGTGAGAGTGAGGGAGAGTGAGAGCGAGTGTGAGAGTGAGAGTGAGTGAGAGTGATAGTGAGTGAGAGTGAGAGTGAGATTGAGAGTGAGGGTGAGATTGAGAGTGAGAGTGAGTGAGAGTGAGCGTGAGAGTGAGTGAGAGTGAGTGAGAGTGATCGTGAGAGAGAATAAGTGAGAGTGAGTGAGTGTGAGTGAGTGAGAGTGAGAGTGAGAGTGAGAGAGAGTGAGAGTGAGAATGAGTGAGAGTGAGAGTGAGTGAGAGTGAGAGTGAGAGAGAGTGAGAATGAGAGTGATAGTGAGGGAGTGTGCGAGTGAGATTGAGAGTGAGAGTGAGATTGAGAGTGAGAGTGAGTGAGAGTGAGAGTGAGAGTGAGTAAGAGTGAGTGAGAGTGAGAGTGAGTGAGAGTGAGATTGAAGTTGAGTGAGAGTGAGAGTGAGAGTGAGTGAGATTGAGAGTGAGTGAGAGTGAGAATGAGTGAGAGTGAGAGTGAGAGTGAGAGTGAGTGAGAGTGAGAGAGAGTGAGTGAGAGTGAGAGTGAGTGTGAGTGAGAGTGAGTGAGAGTGAGGGAGAGTGAGTCATAGTGATAGTGAGAGTGAGTGAGAGTGAGAGCGAGTGTGACAGTGAGAGTGAGTGAGTGAGAGTGAGAGTGAGTGAGAGTGAGTGAGATTGAGAGTGAGCGTGAGAGAGAGTGAGAGTGAGTGAGAGTGAGGGTGAGAGAGAGTGAGAGTGAGAGTGAGTGAGAGTGAGAGTGAGAATGAGAGTGAGCGTGAGTGAGAGTGAGAGTGAGTGAGAGTGAGTGAGAGTGAGCGAGCGTGAGAGAGAGTGATTGAGAGTGAGTGTGAGTGTGAGTGAGAGTGACTGAGAGTGAGAGTGAGAGTGATAAAGAGTGATAGAGAGAGTGAGAGAGAGTGAGAGTGAGTGAGAGTGAGAGTGAGAGTGAGAGTGAGTGAGAGTGAGTGAGAGTGAGTGAGAGAGAATAAGTGAGAGTAATAAGTGAGAGTGAGAGTGAGTGTGAGTGAGAGTGAGTGAGAGTGAGAGTGAGAGTGAGAGTGAGAGAGAGTGAGAGTGAGAGTGATAGTGAGGGAGAGTGCGAGTGAGATTGAGACTGAGAGTGAGATTGAGAGTGAGAGTGAGTGAGAGTGAGAGAGAGAGTGAGTGAGAGTGAGAGTGAGGTTGAGTGAGAGTGAGAGTGAGTGAGATTGAGAGTGAGTGAGAGTGAGAATGAGTGATAGTGAGAGTGAGAGTGAGATTGAGTGAGAGTAAGAGAGTGAGTGAGTGTGAGAGTGAGAGTGAGTGAGAGTGACTGAGAGTGAGAGTGAGAGTGATAGAGTGAGAGAGAGAGTGAGAGTGAGGGAGAGTGAGAGCGAGTGTGAGAGTGAGAGTGAGTGAGTGAGAGTGAGAGTGAGTGAGAGTGAGTGAGTTTGAGAGTGAGCGTGAGAGAGAGTGAGAGTGAGTGAGAGTGAGAGTGAGAGAGAGTGAGAGTGAGAGTGAGTGAGAGTGAGCGTGAGAGTGAATGAGAGTGAGAATGAGAGTGAGTGAGAGTGAGAGTGAGTGAGAGTGAGGGAGAGTGAGTGAAAGTGAGAGTGAGAGTGAGTGAGAGTGAGAGAGAGTGAGAGTGAGTGAGAGTGAGAGTGAGTGAGGGTGAGAGTGAGGGAGAGTGAGGGAGAGTGAGTGATAGTGAGAGTGAGAGTGATTGAGAGTGAGAGCGAGTGTGAGAGTGAGAGTGAGTGAGTGAGAGTGAGAGTGAGTGAGAGTGAGTGAGATTGAGAGTGAGCGTGAGAGAGAGTGAGAGTGAGTGAGAGTGAGAGTGAGAGACAGTGAGAGTGAGAGTGAGTGAGAGTGAGAGTGAGAATGAGAGTGGGCGTGAGTGAGAGTGAGATTGAGTGAGAGTGAGTGAGAGTGAGCGAGCGTGAGAGAGAGTGATTGAGAGTGAGTGTGAGTGTGAGTGAGAGTGACTGAGAGTGAGAGTGAGAGTGATAGAGTGAGAGTGAGAGAGAGTGAGAGTGAGATTGATAGTGAGGGAGAGTGCGAGTGAGATTGAGAGTGAGAGTGAGATTGAGAGTGACTGAGAGTGAGAGTGAGAGTGATAGAGTGAGAGAGAGAGTGAGAGTGAGTGAGAGTGAGAGTGAGTGAGAGTGAGAGTGAGAGAGAGTGAGAGTGAGTGAGAGTGAGAGTGAGAGAGAGTGAGAGTGAGAGTGAGAGAGAGTGAGAGTGAGAGTGAGTGAGAGTGAGAGTGAGAGTGAGAGAGAGTGAGAGTGAGAGTGAGTGAGAGTGAGTGAGAGTGAGAGTGAGAGAGAGTGAGAGTGAGAGTGATAGTGAGTGAGAGTGAGAGTGAGATTGAGAGTGAGATTGAGAGTGAGAGTGAGTGAGAGTGGAGAGTGAGAGTGAGTGAGAGTGAGTGAGAGTGATCGTGAGAGAGAATACGTGAGAGTGAGAGTGAGTGTGAGTGAGTGAGAGTGAGAGTGAGAGTGAGAGAGAGTGAGAGTGAGATGAGTGAGAGTGAGAGTGAGTGAGAGTGAGAGAGAGTGAGAGAGTGAGATTGATAGTGATGGAGAGTGCGAGTGAGATTGAGAGTGAGAGTGAGATGGAGAGTGACTGAGAGTGAGAGTGAGAGTGATAGAGTGAGAGAGAGAGTGAGAGTGAGTGAGAGTGAGAGTGAGTGAGAGTGAGAGTGAGAGAGAGTGAGAGTGAGAGTGAGTGAGAGTGAGTGAGAGTGAGAGTGAGAGTGAGAGAGAGGTGAGAGTGAGAGTGATAGTGAGTG
>NW_027254050.1:2500-9700 GCF_044704955.1 Pristiophorus japonicus
GAGTGAGTGAGAGTGAGTGAGAGAGAGTGAGAGTGAGAGTGAGATTGAGAGTGAGTGAGAGTGAGAGTGAGAGTGAGTGAGAGTGAGAGTTAGAGTGAGTGAGAGTGAGTGAGAGTGAGTGAGAGTGAGAGTGAGAGAGAGTGAGTGAGAGTGAGAGTGAGTGTGAGTGAGAGTGAGAGAGAGCGAGAGTGAGAGTGAGAGAGAGTGAGATTGAGTGAGAGTGAGAGTGAGAGTGAGTGAGAGTGAGAGTGAGAGTCAGAGTGAGAGTGAGTGAGAGTGAGTAAGAGTGAGTGAGAGTGAGAGTGAGAGAGAGTGAGAGTGAGTGAGAGTGAGAGTGAGAGTGAGTGAGAGTGAGAGTGAGTGAGAGTGAGTGAGAGTGAGAGTGAAATTGAGAATGAGTGAATGTGAGAGAGAGTGAGAGTGAGAGTGAGTGAGAGTGAGAGTTAGAGTGAGTGAGAGTGAGAGTGAGTGAGTGTGAGTGAGAGTGAGAGAGAGCGAGAGTGAGAGTGAGAGAGAGTGAGAGTGAGAGAGAGTGAGAGTGAGTGAGAGTGAGAGTGAGTGAGAGTGAGAGTGAGAGTGATAGAGTGAGAGTGAGTGTGAGAGTGAGTGAGAGTGAGAGTGAGTGAGAGTGAGAGTTAGAGTGAGTGAGAGTGAGTGAGAGTGAGAGTCAGAGGAGTGAGTGAGAGTGAGAGTGAGTGAGAGTGAGAGTGAGAGTGAGAGTGAGTGAGAGTGAGTGAGAGTGAGTGAGAGTGAGTGAGAGTGAGTGAGAGTGAGTGAGAGTGAGATTGAGAGTGAGTGAGAGTGAGAGTGAGAGAGAGTGAGAGTGAGAGTGAGTGAGAGTGAGAGGTAGAGTGAGTGAGAGTGAGTGAGAGTGAGCGTGAGAGAGAGTGAGTGAGAGTGAGAGTGTGTGTGAGTGAGAGTGAGAGAGAGTGAGAGTGAGAGAGAGTGAGAGTGAGTGAGAGTGAGAGTTAGAGTGAGTGAGAGTGAGTGAGAGGGAGTGAGAGTGAGTGAGAGTGAGAGTGAGAGAGAGTGAGAGTGAGAGTGAGAGTGAGTGAGAGTGAGAGTTAGAGTGAGTGAGAGTGAGTGAGAGTGAGAGTGAGAGAGAGTGAGTGAGAGTGAGAGTGAGTGTGAGTGAGAGTGAGAGAGAGCGAGAGTGAGAGTCAGAGAGAGTGAGTGAGAGTGAGAGTGAGAGTGAGTGAGAGTGAGAGTGAGTGAGAGTGAGTGAGAGTGAGTGAAAGTGAGAGTGAAATTGAGAGTGAGTGAGAGTGAGAGTGAGACTGATTGAGAGTGAGAGTGAGAGTGAGAGTGAGTGAGAGTGAGAGAGAGTGAGCGTGAGAGTGAGTGAGTGTGAGTGTGAGAGTGAGTGAGAGAGAGTGAGTGAGAGTGAGTGAGAGTGAAATTGAGAGAGTGAGATGGTGGGAGAGAGTGAGAGAGAGTGAGACTGAGTGTCTGAGAGAGTTAGAGTGAGAGTGAGTGAGAGTGAGTGATAGTGAGAGTGAGAGTGAGAGTGAGTGAGAGTGAGTGAGAGTGAGCGTGAGACTGAGTGAGTGTGAGAGTGAGTGTGAGAGTGAGTGAGAGAGAGTGAGTGAGAGTGAGTGAGTGTGAGAATGAGTTTGAATGAGAGTGCGAGTGAGTGTGAGAGTGAGTGAGAGTGAGTGAGAGTGAGTGTGAGTGAGAGTGTGTGTGGGTGAGAGTGAGAGTGAGTGAGAGTGAGTGAGAGTGAGTGAGATTGAGAGTGCGTGAGAGTGAGAGTGAGTGAGAATGAGAGTGAGGGTGAGTGAGAGTGAGAGTGAGAGTGAGAGTGAGTGAGAGTGAGAGAGAGTGAGAGTGAGAGTGAGTGAGAGTGAGATTGAGAGTGAGAGTGAGTGAGAGTGAGAGTTAGAGTGAATGAGAGTGAGTGAGAGTGAGAGTGAGAATGAGTGTGTGAGTGAGATTGAGTGTGAGTGAGAGTGAGTGAGAGTGAGAGTGAGTGAGAGTGAGTGAGTGAGACTGAGAGTTAGTGAGAGTGAGAGTGAGAGTGAGTGAGAGTGAGAGTGATTGAGAGTGAGAGTGAGAGTGAGAGTGAGTGAGAGTGAGAGAGAGTGAGCGTGAGATTGAGTGAGTGTGAGAGTGAGTGTGAGTGTGAGTGTGAGTGAGAGTGTGAGAGGGTGGGAGAGAGTGAGAATGAGTGAGAGTGAGAGTCAGAGAGAGTGAGAGTGAGAGTGAGTGAGAGTGAGTGATAGTGAGAGTGAGAGTGAGAGTGAGTGAGAGTGAGAGAGAGTGAGCGTGAGAGTGAGTGAGTGTGAGTGTGAGTGTGAGAGTGAGTGTGAGAGTGAGTGAGAGAGAGTGAGTGAGAGTGAGTGAGAGAGAGAATGAGATTGAGTGAGAGTGAGAGTGAGTGAGAGTGAGTGAGATTGAGAGTGCGTGAGAGTGAGAGTGAGTGAGAATGAGAGTGAGAGTGAGTGAGAGTGAGAGTGAGTGTGAGTGAGAGTGAGAGTGAGAGAGAGTGAGAGTGAGAGTGAGTGAGATGAGGTTGGTGTGGGTGGAGTGAGAGTGAGTGAGAGTGAGAGTTAGAATGAATGAGAGTTAGTGAGAGTGAGTATGAGAGAGAGTGACAGTGAGTGTGAGTGAGAGTGAGAGTGAGTGACAGTGAGTGAGAGTGAGTGAGAGTGAGAGTGGGTGAGAGTGAGAGTGTGTGAGAGTGAGTGAGGTTGAGAGTGAGTGAGAGTGAGAGTGAGTGAGAGTGAGAGTGAGAGTGAGAGTGAGTGAGAGTGAGAGTGAGAGTGAGAGTGAGTGAGAGGGAGAGAGAGTGAGCGTGAGAGTGAGTGAGTGTGAGAGTGAGTGTGAGTGTGAGAGTGAGTATGAGAGTGAGTGAGAGAGAGTGAGTGAGGGTGAGTGAGAGTGAGAGTGAGAGTGAGAGAGAGTGAGAGAGAGTGAGAGTGAGTGAGAGTGAGAGTGAGTGAGAGTGAGGGTGAGAGTGAGAATGAGTGTGTGAGTGAGATTGAGTGTGAGTGAGAGTGAGTGAGAGTGAGAGTGCGTGAGAGTGAGAGTGAGTGAGAATGAGAGTGAGAGTGAGTGAGAGTGAGAGTGAGAGTGAGAGTGAGTGAGAGTGAGAGAGAGTGAGATTGAGAGTGAGAGTGAGTGAGAGTGAGAGTTAGAGTGAATGAGAGTGAGTGAGAGTGAGAGTGAGAGTGAGAATGAGTGTGTGAGTGAGATTGAGTGTGAGTGAGAGTGAGTGAGAGTGAGAGTGAGTGAGAGTGAGTGAGTGAGACTGAGAGTTAGTGAGAGTGAGAGTGAGAGTGAGTGAGAGTGAGCGTGAGATTGAGTGAGTGTGAGAGTGAGTGTGAGTGTGAGAGTGAGAGTGTGAGAGGGTGGGAGAGAGTGAGAGTGAGTGAGAGTGAGAGTCAGAGAGAGTGAGAGTGAGAGTGAGTGAGAGTGAGTGATAGTGAGAGTGAGAGTGAGAGTGAGTGAGAGTGAGAGAGAGTGAGCGTGAGAGTGAGTGTGAGTGTGAGTGTGAGAGTGTGAGAGGGTGGGAGAGAGTGAGAGTGAGTGAGAGTGAGAGTCAGAGAGAGTGAGAGTGAGAGTGAGTGAGAGTGAGTGATAGTGAGAGTGAGAGTGAGAGTGAGTGAGAGTGAGAGAGAGTGAGCGTGAGATTGAGTGAGTGTGAGAGTGAGTGTGAGTGTGAGAGTGAGAGTGTGAGAGGGTGGGAGAGAGTGAGAGTGAGTGAGAGTGAGAGTCAGAGAGAGTGAGAGTGAGAGTGAGTGAGAGTGAGTGATAGTGAGAGTGAGAGTGAGAGTGAGTGAGAGTGAGAGAGAGTGAGCGTGAGAGTGAGTGTGAGTGTGAGTGTGAGAGTGAGTGTGAGAGTGAGTGAGAGAGAGTGAGTGAGAGTGAGTGAGAGAGAGAATGAGATTGAGTGAGAGTGAGAGTGAGTGAGAGTGAGTGAGGTTGAGAGTGCGTGAGAGTGAGAGTGAGTGAGAATGAGAGTGAGAGTGAGTGAGAGTGAGAGTGAGAGTGAGTGAGAGTGAGAGTGAGAGAGAGTGAGAGTGAGAGTGAGTGAGAATGAGAGTGAGAGTGAGAGTGAGTGAGAGTGAGAGTTAGAATGAATGAGAGTTAGTGAGAGTGAGAGTGAGAGAGAGTGAGTGAGAGTGACAGTGAGTGTGAGTGAGAGTGAGAGTGAGTGAGAGTGAGTGAGAGTGAGTGAGAGTGAGAGTGGGTGAGAGTGAGAGTGAGTGAGAGTGAGTGAGGTTGAGAGTGAGTGAGAGTGAGAGTGAGTGAGAGTGAGAGTGAGAGAGAGAGTGAGTGAGAGTGAGAGTGAGAGTGAGTGAGAGGGAGAGAGAGTGAGCGTGAGAGTGAGTGAGTGTGAGAGTGAGTGTGAGTGTGAGAGTGAGTATGAGAGTGAGTGAGAGAGAGTGAGTGAGGGTGAGTGAGAGTGAGAGTGAGAGTGAGAGAGAGTGAGAGAGAGTGAGAGTGAGTGAGAGTGAGAGTGAGTGAGAGTGAGGGTGAGAGTGAGAATGAGTGTGTGAGTGAGATTGAGTGTGAGTGAGAGTGAGTGAGAGTGAGAGTGAGAGTGAGTGAGAGTGAGTGAGAGTGAGAGTGGGTGAGAGTGAGAGTGAGTGAGAGTGAGTGAGATTGAGAGTGAGTGAGAGTGAGAGTGAGTGAGAGTGAGAGTGAGAGTGAGTGAGAGTGAGAGTGAGAGTGAGTGAGAGTGAGAGAGAGTGAGCGTGAGAGTGAGTGAGTGTGAGAGTGAGTGGGAGTGTGAGAGTGAGTGTGAGAGTGAATGAGAGAGAGTGAGTGAGAGTGAGTGAGAGTGAGAGTGAGAGAGAGTGAGAGAGAGTGAGAGAGAGTGAGAGTGAGTGAGAGTGAGAGTCAGAGAGAGTGAGAGTGAGAGTGAGAGTGAGTGCGAGTGAGTGAGAGTGAGAGTGAGTGAGAGAGAGTGAGAGTGAGTGTGAGTGAGAGTGTGCGTGGGTGAGAGTGAGAGTGAGTGAGAGTGAGTGGGATTAAGAGTGCGTGATAGTGAGAGTGAGTGAGAATGAGAGTGAGAGTGAGTGAGAGTGAGAGTGAGAGACAGTGAGAGATAGTGAGAGTGAGAGTGATAGTGAGTGAGAGTGAGAGTGAGTGAGAGTGAGTGAGAGTGAGAGTTAGAGTGAGTGAGAATGAGTGAGAGTGAGAGGGAGTGAGAGTGAGAGTGAGTGAGAGTGAGTGAGAGTGAGAGTGAGATTGAGAGTGAGTGAAAGTGAGAGTGAGAGTGAGAGGGAGTGAGAGTTAGAGTGAGTGAGAGTGAGTGAGAGTGAGAGTGAGAGAGAGTGAGTGAGAGTGAGAGTGAGCGTGAGTGAGAGTGAGAGAGAGCGAGAGTGAGAGTTAGAGAGAGTGAGATTGAGTGAGAGTGAGAGTGAGTGAGAGTGAGAGTGAGAGTGAGAGTGAGTGAGAGTGAGTGAGCGTGAGAGTGAGAGTGAGAGAGAGTGAGGATGAGTGAGAGTGAGAGTGAGTGAGAGTGAGAGTGAGTGAGAGTGAGTGAGTGAGAGTGAGAGTGAAATTGAGAATGAGTGAGAGTGAGAGTGAGAGTGAGTGAGAGTGAGAGTAAGAGTGAGTGAGAGTGAGAGTGAGTGCGAGTGAGTGAGAGTGAGAGTGAGTGCGAGTGAGTGAGAGTGAGAGTGAGTGAGAGAGTGAAAGTGAGTGTGAGTGAGAGTGTTTGTGTGTGAGAGTGAGAGTGAGTGAGAGTGAGTGAGATTGAGAGTGCGTGAGAGTGAGAGTGAGTGAGAATGAGAGTGAGAGTGAGTGAGAGAGAGTGAGTGAGAGTGAGTGAGAGTGAGTGAGAGTGAGTGAGAGGTGAGAGTTAGAGTGAATGAGAGTTAGTGAGAGTGAGAGTGAGAGAGAGAGTGAGTGAGAGTGAGAGTGAGTGTGAGTGAGAGTTAGAGTGAGTGAGAGTGAGTGAGAGTGAGAGTGAGAGGGAGTGAGTGAGAGTGAGAGTGATTGTGAGTGAGAGTGAGAGAGAGCGAGAGTGAGAGTGAGAGAGAGTGAGAGTGAGTGAGAGTGAGAGTGAGTGAGAGTGAGAGTGAGAGTGAGAGTGAGAGTGAGAGTGAGTGAGAGTGAGTGAGAGTGAGAGTTAGAGTAAATGAGAGTGAGTGAGAGTGAGAGTGAGAGAGAGTGAGTGAGAGTGAGAGTGAGTGTGAGTGAGAGTGAGAGTGAGTGAGAGTGAGTGAGAGTGAGTGAGAGTGAGAGTGGGTGAGAGTGAGAGTGAGTGAGAGTGAGTGAGATTGAGAGTGAGTGAGAGTGAGATTGAGTGAGAGTGAGAGTGAGAGTGAGTGAGAGTGAGAGTGAGTGAGAGGGAGAGAGAGTGAGAGTGAGTGAGTGTGAGAGTGAGAGTGAGTGAGTGTGAGAGTGAGTGTGAGTGTGAGTGTGAGAGTGAGTGTGAGAGTGAGTGAGAGAGAGTGAGTGAGAGTGAGTGAGAGAGAGAATGAGATTGAGTGAGAGTGAGAGTGAGTGAGAGTGAGATTGAGAGTGAGTGAGAGTGAGAGTGAGAGTGAGAGAGAGTGAGAGTGAGAGTGAGTGAGAGTGAGAGGTAGAGTGAGTGAGAGTGAGTGAGAGTGAGAGTGAGAGTGAGAGAGAGTGAGTGAGAGTGAGAGTGTGTGTGAGTGAGAGTGAGAGAGAGTGAGAGTGAGAGAGTGAGAGTGAGTGAGAGTGAGAGTTAGAGAGAGTGAGAGTAAGTGTGAGTGAGAGTGAGTAAGAGTGAGAGTGAGAGAGAGTGAGAGTGAGTGAGAGTGAGAGTTAGAGTGAGTGAGAGTGAGTGAGAGGGAGTGAGAGTGAGTGAGAGTGAGAGTGAGATTGAGAGTGAGTGAGAGTGAGAGTGAGAGAGAGTGAGAGTGAGAGTGAGAGTGAGTGAGAGTGAGAGTGAGAGTGAGTGAGAGTGAGTGAGATTGAGAGTGAGAGAGAGTGAGTGAGAGTGAGAGTGAGTGTGAGTGAGAGTGAGAGAGAGCGAGAGTGAGAGTGAGAGAGAGTGAGAGTGAGTGAGAGTGAGAGTGAGTGAGAGTGGAGTGAGAGTGAGTGAGAGTGAGTGAGAGTGAGTGAGAGTGAGAGTGACATTGAGAGTGAGTGAGTGTGTGAGAGAGAGTGAGAGTGAGAGTGAGTGAGAGTGAGAGTGAGAGTGAGAGTGAGTGAGAGTGAGAGTGAGTGAGAAAGAGTGAGTGAGAGTGAGAGAGAGAGAGTGTGAGAGGGGTGAGCGAG
>NW_027254051.1:0-9669 GCF_044704955.1 Pristiophorus japonicus
GTGAGGGAGAGTGTGTGTGTGAGGGAGAGTGTGTGTGTGAGGGAGAGTGTGTGTGTGAGGGAGAGTGTGTGTGTGAGGGAGAGTGTGTGTGTGAGGGAGAGCGTGTGTGTGAGGGCAGAGAGTGTGTGTGTGAGGGAGAGTGTGTGTGTGAGGGAGAGGTGTGTGTGTGAGGCAGAGTGTGTGTGTGAGGCAGAATTTGTGTGTGAGGGAGAGTGTGTGTGTGAGGGAGAGCGTGTGTGTGAGGGAGAGCGTGTGTGTGAGGGAGAGAGTGTGTATGAGGCAGAGTGTGTGTGTGAGGGAGAGTGTGTTTGTGAGGGAGAGTGTGTGTGTGAGGCAGAGTTTGTGTGTGAGGGAGAGTGTGTGTGTGAGGGAGAGTGTGTGTGTGAGGGAGAGTGTGTGTGTGAGGCAGAGTGTGTGTGAGGGAGAGGCGTGTGTGTGAGGGAGAGCGTGTGTGTGAGGGAGAGAGTGTGTGTGAGGCAGAGTGTGTGTGTGAGGGAGAGTGTGTTTGTGAGGGAGAGTGTGTGTGTGAGGCAGAGTTTGTGTGTGAGGGAGAGTGTGTGTGTGAGGGAGAGTGTGTGTGTGAGGGAGAGTGTGTGTGTGAGGGAGAGCGTGTGTGTGAGGCAGAGTGTGTGTGAGGGAGAGTGTGTGTGTGAGGGAGAGTGTGTGTGTGAGGCAGAGTTGTGTGTGAGGGAGAGTGTGTGTGTGAGGGAGAGTGTGTGTGTGAGGGAGAGTGTGTGTGTGAGGGAGAGTGTGTGTGTGAGGGAGAGTGTGTGTGTGAGGGAGAGCGTGTGTGTGAGGCAGAGTGTGTGTGTGAGGGAGAGTGTGTGTGTGAGGGAGAGTGTGTGTGTGAGGGAGAGTGTGTGTGTGAGGGAGAGTGTGTGTGTGAGGGAGAGTGTGTGTGTGAGGGAGAGTGTGTGTGTGAGGGCAGAGTGTGTGTGTGAGGGAGAGTGTGTGTGTGAGGGAGAGTGTGTGTGTGAGGGAGAGTGTGTGTGAGGGAGAGTGTGTGTGTGAGAGAGAGTGTGTGTGAGGCAGAGTGTGTGTGTGAGGGAGAGTGTGTGTGTGAGGGAGAGAGTGTGTGTGAGGAGAGTGTGTGTGTGAGGGAGAGAGTGTGTGTGAGGGTGAGTGTGTGTGTGAGGGAGAGAGTGTGTGTGAGGGTGAGTGTGTGTGTGAGGGAGAGAGTGTGTGTGAGGCAGAGTGTGTGTGTGAGGGAGAGAGTGTGTGTGAGGGAGAGTGTGTGTGTGAGGGAGAGAGTGTGTGTGAGGGAGAGTATGTGTGTGAGGGAGAGAGTGTGTGTGAGGCAGAGTGTGTGTGTGAGGGAGAGAGTGTGTGTGAGGGAGAGTGTGTGTGTGAGGGAGAGAGTGTGTGTGAGGGAGAGTGTGTGTGTGAGGGAGAGTGTGTGTGTGAGGGAGAGTGTGTGTGTGAGGGAGATTGTGTGTGTGAGGCAGAGTGTGTGTGTGAGGGAGAGTGTGTGTGTGAGGGAGAGTGTGTGTGTGAGGGAGAGTGTGTGTGTGAGGAATTGTGTGTGTGTGAGGGAGTGTGTGTGTGTGAGGCAGAGTGTGTGTGTGAGGGAGAGTGTGTGTGTGTGAGGGATTGTGTGTGTGAGGGAGTGTGTGTGTGAGGGAGTGTGTGTGTGAGGGAGAGTGAGTGTGTGAGGGAGAGTGTGTGTGTGAGGGAGAGTGTGTGTGAGGGAGAGTGTGTGTGTGAGGGAGAGTGTGTGTGTGAGGCAGAGTGTGTGTGTGAGGGAGAGTGTGTGTGTGAGGGAGAGTGTGTGTGTGAGGGAGAGTGTGTGTGTGAGGGAGAGAGTGTGTGTGAGGGAGTGTGTGTGTGTGAGGGAGAGAGTGTGTGTGTCAGGGAGAGTGTGTGTGAGGGAGAGAGTGTGTGTGAGGGAGAGAGTGTGTGTGAGGGAGTGTGTGTGTGTGAGGGAGAGAGTGTGTGTGTCAGAGAGAGTGTGTGTGAGGGAGAGTGTGTGTGTGAGGGAGAGAGTGTGTGTGAGGCAGAGTGTGTGTGTGAGGGAGAGTGTGTGTGTGAGGGAGAGAGTGTGTGTGAGGGAGAGTGTGTGTGTGAGGCAGAGTGTGTGTGTGAGGGTGAGTGTGTGTGTGAGGGAGAGCGTGTGTGTGAGGCAGAGAGTGTGTGTGTGAGGGAGAGTGTGTGTGTGAGGCAGAGTGTGTGTGTGAGGCAGAGTTTGTGTGTGAGGGAGAGTGTGTGTCTGAGGGAGAGTGTGTGTGTGAGGGAGAGTGTGTGTGTGAGGGAGAGCGTGTGTGTGAGGCAGAGTGTGTGTGTGAGGGAGAGTGTGTGTGAGGGAGAGCGTGTGTGTGAGGGAGAGTGTGTGTGTGAGGGAGTGTGTGTGTGTGAGGCAGAGTGTGTGTGTGAGGGAGAGTGTGTGTGTGAGAGAGAGTGTGTGTGTGAGGGAGAGTGTGTGTGTGAGGGAGAGAGTGTGTGTGAGGGAGAGTGTGTGTGTGTGTGTGTGTGTGAGGGAGAGAGTGTGTGTGAGGCAGAGTGTGTGTGTGAGGCAGAGTGTGTGTGTGAGGGAGTGTGTGTGTGTGAGGGAGAGAGTGTGTGTGACGGAGAGTGTGTGTTTGAGGGAGAGTGTGTGTGTGAGGCAGAGTGTGTGTGTGAGGGTGAGTGTGTGTGTGAGGGAGAGTGTGTGTGTGAGGCAGAGTGTGTGTGTGAGGGTGAGTGTGTGTGTGAGGGAGAGAGTGTGTGTGAGGCAGAGTGTGTGTGTGAGGGAGTGTGTGTGTGTGAGGGAGAGAGTGTGTGTGAGGGAGAGTGTGTGTGTGAGGGAGTGTGTGTGTGTGAGGCAGAGTGTGTGTGTGAGGCAGAGTGTGTGTGTGAGGGAGAGTGTGTGTGTGAGGGAGAGAGTGTGTGTGAGGGAGAGTGTGTGTGTGAGGGAGAGTGTGTGTGTGAGGCAGAGTGTTTGTGTGAGGGAGAGTGTGTGTGTGAGGGAGAGTGTGTGTGTGAGGCAGAGTGTGTGTGTGAGGCAGAGTGTGTGTGTGAGGCAGAGTGTGTGTGTGAGGGAGAGTGTGTGTGTGAGGGAGTGTGTGTGTGTGAGGGAGAGAGTGTGTGTGTGAGGGAGAGTGTGTGTGTGTGAGGGAGAGTGTGTGTGTGAGAGAGAGTGTGTGTGTGAGGGAGAGAGTGTGTGTGAGGGAGAGAGTGTGTGTGAGGCAGAGTGTGTGTGAGGGAGTGTGTGTGTGTGAGGGAGAGTGTGTGTGTGAGGGAGAGAGTGTGTGTGAGGGAGAGTGTGTGTGTGAGGGAGAGAGTGTGTGTGAGGGAGAGTGTGTGTGTGAGGGAGAGAGTGTGTGTGAGGCAGAGTGTGTGTGTGAGGGAGATTGTGTGTGTGAGGGAGAGAGTGTGTGTGAGGGAGAGTGTGTGTGTGAGGAAGAGTGTGTGTGTGAGGGAGATTGTGTGTGTGAGGGAGAGTGTGTGTGTGAGGGAGAGAGTGTGTTTGAGGGAGAGTGTGTGTGTGAGGGAGAGTGTGTGTGTGAGGGAGATTGTGTGTGTGAGGGAGATTGTGTGTGTGAGGGAGAGTGTGTGTGTGAGGGAGAGTGTGTGTGTGAGGGAGAGTGTGTGTGTGAGGGAGAGTGTGTGTGTGAGGGAGAGAGTGTGTTTGAGGGAGAGTGTGTGTGTGAGGGAGAGAGTGTGTGTGAGGGAGAGTGTGTGTGTGAGGGAGAGAGTGTGTTTGAAGGAGAGCGTGTGTGTGAGGGAGAGCGTGTGTGTGAGGGAGAGCGTGTGTGAGAGGGAGAGCGTGTGTGTGAGGAAGAGCGTGTGTGTGAGGGAGAGTGTGTGTGTGAGGCAGAGTGTGTGTGTGAGGGAGAGTGTGTGTGTGAGGGAGAGTGTGTGTGTGAGGGAGAGTGTGTGTGTCAGGGAGAGTGTCTGTGTGAGGGAGAGTGTGTGTGTGAGGGAGAGTGTGTGTGTGAGGCAGAGTGTGTGTGTGAGGGAGAGTGTGTGTGTGAGGGAGAGTGTGTGTGTGAGGGAGAGTGTGTGTGTGAGGGAGAGTGTGTGTGTGAGGGAGAGAGTGTGTGTGAGGGAGAGTGTGTGTGTGAGGCAGAGTGTGTGTGTGAGGGAGAGTGTGTGTGTGAGGGAGAGCGTGTGTGTGAGGCAGAGAGTGTGTGTGTGAGGGAGAGTGTGTGTGTGAGGGAGAGTGTGTGTGTGAGGCAGAGTGTGTGTGTGAGGGAGAGTGTGTGTGTGAGGGAGAGTGTGTGTGTGAGGGAGAGTGTGTGTGTGAGGGAGAGTGTGTGTGTGAGGGAGAGTGTGTGTGTGAGGGAGAGCGTGTGTGTGAGGCAGAGAGTGTGTGTGTGAGGGAGAGTGTGTGTGTGAGGGAGAGTGTGTGTGTGAGGCAGAGTGTGTGTGTGAGGCAGAATTTGTGTGTGAGGGAGAGTGTGTGTGTGAGGGAGAGCGTGTGTGTGAGGGAGAGCGTGTGTGTGAGGGAGAGAGTGTGTATGAGGCAGAGTGTGTGTGTGAGGGAGAGTGTGTTTGTGAGGGAGAGTGTGTGTGTGAGGCAGAGTTTGTGTGTGAGGGAGAGTGTGTGTGTGAGGGAGAGTGTGTGTGTGAGGCAGAGTGTGTGTGTGAGGGAGAGCGTGTGTGTGAGGGAGAGCGTGTGTGTGAGGGAGAGAGTGTGTATGAGGCAGAGTGTGTGTGTGAGGGAGAGTGTGTTTGTGAGGGAGAGTGTGTGTGTGAGGCAGAGTTTGTGTGTGAGGGAGAGTGTGTGTGTGAGGGAGAGTGTGTGTGTGAGGGAGAGTGTGTGTGTGAGGGAGAGCGTGTGTGTGAGGCAGAGTGTGTGTGTGAGGGAGAGTGTATGTGTGAGGCAGAGTGTGTGTGTGAGGCAGAGTTTGTGTGTGAGGGAGAGTGTGTGTGTGAGGGAGAGTGTGTGTGTGAGGGAGAGTGTGTGTGTGAGGGAGAGCGTGTGTGTGAGGCAGAGTGTGTGTGTGAGGGAGAGTGTGTGTGAGGGAG
The DNA here is from genome assembly GCF_044704955.1 of Pristiophorus japonicus. NCBI lineage: Eukaryota > Metazoa > Chordata > Chondrichthyes > Pristiophoridae > Pristiophorus > Pristiophorus japonicus. The sequence goes on from NW_027254051.1 coordinate 4,948, forward strand.
AGTGTGTGTGTGAGGGAGAGTGTGTGTGTGAGGGAGAGTGTGTGTGTGAGGGAGAGTGTGTGTGTGAGGGAGTGTGTGTGTGTGAGGCAGAGTGTGTGTGTGAGGGAGAGTGTGTGTGTGAGGGAGAGTGTGTGTGTGAGGGAGAGTGTGTGTGAGGGAGAGTGTGTGTGTGAGAGAGAGTGTGTGTGAGGCAGAGTGTGTGTGTGAGGGTGAGTGTGTGTGTGAGGGAGAGAGTGTGTGTGAGGCAGAGTGTGTGTGTGAGGGAGAGAGTGTGTGTGAGGGTGAGTGTGTGTGTGAGGGAGAGAGTGTGTGTGAGGGGTGAGTGTGTGTGTGAGGGAGAGAGTGTGTGTGAGGCAGAGTGTGTGTGTGAGGAGAGAGTGTGTGTGTGAGGGAGAGTGTGTGTGTGAGGGAGAGAGTGTGTGTGAGGGAGAGTATGTGTGTGAGGAGAGATGTGTGTGTGAGGCAGAGTGTGTGTGTGAGGGAGAGAGTGTGTGTGAGGGAGAGTGTGTGTGTGAGGGAGAGAGTGTGTGTGAGGGAGAGTGTGTGTGTGAGGGAGAGTGTGTGTGTGAGGGAGAGTGTGTGTGTGAGGGAGATGTGTGTGTGAGGCAGAGTTGTGTGTGTGAGGGAGAGTGTGTGTGTGAGGGAGAGTGTGTGTGTGAGGCAGAGTGTGTGTGTGAGGGTGAGTGTGTGTGTGAGGGAGAGTGTGTGTGTGAGGCAGAGTGTGTGTGTGAGGGTGAGTGTGTGTGTGAGGGAGAGAGTGTGTGTGAGGCAGAGTGTGTGTGTGAGGTAGAGTGTGTGTGTGAGGGAGTGTGTGTGTGTGAGGGAGAGAGCGTGTGTGAGGGAGAGTGCGTGTGTGAGGGAGAGAGTGTGTGTGAGGGAGAGTGTGTGTGTGAGGGAGAGAGTGTGTGTGAGGCAGAGTGTGTGTGTGAGGGAGAGTGTGTGTGTGAGGGAGAGTGTGTGTGTGAGGGAGAGTGTGTGTGTGAGGCAGAGTGTGTGTGTGAGGCAGAGTGTGTGTGTGAGGGAGAGTGTGTGTGTGAGGGAGTGTGTGTGTGAGGGAGAGAGTGTGTGTGAGGGAGAGTGTGTGTGTGAGGCAGAGTGTGTGTGTGAGGGAGAGTGTGTGTGTGAGGGAGAGAGTGTGTTTGAAGGAGAGCGTGTGTGTGAGGGAGAGCGTGTGTGTGAGGGAGAGTGTGTGTGTGAGGGAGAGAGTGTGTGTGAGGGAGAGTGTGTGTGTGAGGGAGAGAGTGTGTGTGTCAGGGAGAGTGTCTGTGTGAGGCAGAGTGTGTGTGTGAGGCAGAGTGTGTGTGTGAGGGAGAGTGTGTATGTGAGGGAGAGAGTGTGTGTGAGGGAGAGTGTGTGTGAGGGAGAGTGTGTGTGTGAGGGAGAGTGTGTGTGTGAGGCAGAGTGTGTGTGTGAGGGAGAGTGTGTGTGTGAGGCAGAGTGTGTGTGTGAGGGAGAGTGTGTGTGTGAGGCAGAGTGTGTGTGTGAGGCAGAGTTTGTGTGTGAGGGAGAGTGTGTGTCTGAGGGAGAGTGTGTGTCTGAGGGAGAGTGTGTGTGTGAGGGAGAGTGTGTGTGTGAGGGAGAGCGTGTGTGTGAGGGAGAGCGTGTGTGTGAGGCAGAGTGTGTGTGTGAGGGAGAGTGTGTGTGTGAGGCAGAGTGTGTGTGTGAGGGAGAGTGTGTGTGTGAGGCAGAGTGTGTGTGTGAGGGAGAGTGTGTGTGTGAGGGAGAGTGTGTGTGTGAGGCAGAGTGTGTGTGTGAGGGAGAGTGTGTGTGTGAGGCAGAGTGTGTGTGTGAGGGAGAGCGTGTGTGTGAGGGAGAGCGTGTGTGTGAGGCAGAGTGTGTGTGTGAGGGAGAGTGTGTGTGTGAGGCAGAGTGTGTGTGTGAGGGAGAGTGTGTGTGTGAGGGAGAGTGTGTGTGTGAGGGAGTGTGTGTGTGAGGCAGAGTGTGTGTGTGAGGGAGAGTGTGTGTGAGGGAGAGTGTGTGTGTGAGGGAGAGCGTGTGTGTGAGGCAGAGTGTGTGTGTGAGGGAGAGTGTGTGTGAGGGAGAGTGTGTGTGTGAGTGAGAGTGTGTGTGTGAGGCAGAGTGTGTGTGTGAGGGAGAGAGTGTGTGTGAGGGAGAGTGTGTGTGTGAGGGAGAGTTTGTGTGTGAGGGAGAGCGTGTGTGTGTGTGTGTGAGGCAGAGTGTGTGTGTGAGGGAGAGCGTTTGTGTGAGGGAGATTGTGTGTGTGAGGGAGAGTGTGTGTGTGAGGGAGAGTGTGTGTGTGAGGGAGAGAGTGTGTGTGAGGGAGATTGTGTGTGTGAGGGAGAGTGTGTGTGTGAGGGAGAGTGTGTGTGTGAGGGAGAGCGTGTGTGTGAGGGAGAGTGTGTGTGTGAGGGAGAGTGTGTGTGTGAGGGAGAGAGTGTGTGTGAGGGAGAGTGTGTGTGTGAGGGAGAGAGTGTGTGTGAGGGAGAGCGTGTGTGTGAGGCAGAGTGTGTGTGTGAGGGAGAGTGTGTGTGTGAGTCAGAGGTGTGTGTGAGGGAGAGTGTGTGTGTGAGGCAGAGTGTGTGTGTGAGGGAGAGAGTGTGTGTGAGGGAGAGTGTGTGTGTGAGGGAGAGTGTGTGTGTGAGGAAGAGTGTGTGTGTGAGGGAGAGTGTGTGTGTGAGGGAGAGAGTGTGTGTGAGGGAGAGCGTGTGTGTGAGGCAGAGTGTGTGTGTGAGGGAGAGTGTGTGTGTGAGGGAGAGAGTGTGTGTGAGGGAGAGCGTGTGTGTGAGGCAGAGTGTGTGTGAGGGAGAGTGTGTGTGTGAGGGAGAGTGTGTGTGTGAGGGAGAGTGTGTGTGTGAGGGAGAGAGTGTGTGTGAGGGAGAGCGTGTGTGTGAGGCAGAGTGTGTGTGAGGGAGAGTGTGTGTGTGAGGCAGAGTGTGTGTGTGAGGGAGAGTGTGTGTGTGAGGGAGAGTGTGTGTGAGGGAGAGTGTGTGTGTGAGGGAGAGTGTGTGTGTGAGGCAGAGTGTGTGTGTGAGGGAGAGTGTGTGTGTGTGAGGGAGAGTGTGTGTGTGAGGGAGAGTGTGTGTGTGAGGGAGAGTGTGTGTGTGAGGCAGAGTGTGTGTGTGAGGGAGAGCGTGTGTGTGAGGGAGAGAGTGTGTGTGAGGGAGAGCGTGTGTGTGAGGGAGAGTGTGTGTGTGAGGGAGAGCGTGTGTGTGAGGGAGAGTGTGTGTGTGAGGGAGAGAGTGTGTGTGAGGCAGAGTGTGTGTGTGAGGGAGAGAGTGTGTGTGAGGGAGAGCGTGTGTGTGAGGGAGAGAGTGTGTGTGAGGGAGAGCGTGTGTGTGAGGGAGAGCGTGTGTGTGAGGGAGAGGGTGTGTGTGAGGGAGAGCGTGTGTGTGAGGGAGAGAGTGTGTGTGAGGGAGAGCGTGTGTGTGAGGGAGAGTGTGTGTGTGAGGGAGAGTGTGTGTGTGAGGGAGAGTGTGTGTGTGAGGGAGAGTGTTTGTGTGAGGGATTGTGTGTGAGGGAGTGTGTGTGTGAGGGAGTGTGTGTGTGTGAGGGAGTGTGTGTGTGTGAGGGAGAGTGTGTGTGTGAGGAATTGTGTGTGTGTGAGGGAGAGTGTGTGTGTGAGGAGAGTGTGTGTGTGAGGATTGTGTGTGTGAGGGAGTGTGTGTGTGAGGGAGAGTGAGTGTGTGAGGGAGAGTGTGTGTGTGAGGGAGAGTGTGTGTGTGAGGGATTGTGTGTGTGAGGGAGTGTGTGTGTGAGGGAGTGTGTGTGTGAGGCAGAGTTGTGTGTGAGGGAGAGTGTGTGTGTGAGGGAGAGTGTGTGTGTGAGAGAGAGTGTGTGTGTGAGGGAGAGAGTGTGTGTGAGGGAGAGAGTGTGTGTGAGGGAGAGTGTGTGTGTGAGGCAGAGTGTGTGTGTGAGGGAGAGCGTGTGTGTGAGGGAGAGCGTGTGTGTGAGGGTGTGTGTGAGGCAGAGTGTGTGTGTGAGGAGTGTGTGGTGTGTGAGAGGTGTGTGTGGTGAGGGAGAGTGTGTGTGTGAGGGAGAGTGTGTGTGTGAGGGAGAGTGTGTGTGAGGGAGAGTGTGTGTGTGAGGGAGAGTGTGTGTGTGAGGGAGAGTGTGTGTGAGGGAGAGTGTGTGTGTGAGGGAGAGTGTGTGTGTGAGGAGAGTGTGTGTGTGTGAGGGAGAGTGTGTGTGTGAGGAGTGTGTGTGTGAGGGAGAGTGTGTGTGTGAGGGAGAGAGTGTGTGTGAGGAGTGTGTGTGTGTGAGGGAGAGTGTGTGTGTGCAGGGAGAGGTGTGTGTGAGGGAGAGAGTGTGTGTGAGGGAGAGCGTGTGTGTGAGGGAGAGCGTGTGTGTGAGGGAGAGGGTGTGTGTGAGGGAGAGCGTGTGTGTGAGGGAGAGAGTGTGTGTGAGGGAGAGCGTGTGTGTGAGGGAGAGTGTGTGTGTGAGGGAGAGTGTGTGTGTGAGGGAGAGTGTGTGTGTGAGGGAGAGTGTTTGTGTGAGGGATTGTGTGTGAGGAGTGTGTGTGTGAGGGAGTGTGTGTGTGAGGGAGAGTGTGTGTGTGAGGGAGAGTGTGTGTGTGAGGAATTGTGTGTGTGAGGGAGAGTGTGTGTGTGAGGGAGAGTGTGTGTGTGAGGGATTGTGTGTGTGAGGGAGTGTGTGTGTGAGGGAGAGTGAGTGTGTGAGGAGAGTGTGTGTGTGAGGGAGAGTGTGTGTGTGAGGGATTGTGTGTGTGAGGAGTGTGTGTGTGAGGGAGTGTGTGTGTGAGGG
>NW_027254052.1:0-9655 GCF_044704955.1 Pristiophorus japonicus
GGGAGGGAGGAGGGAGGAGGAGAGAGGAGGAGGGAGGGAGAGAGGAGGAGGGAGGGAGAGAGAGAGGAGGGAGGGAGAGAGGAGGGAGGAGGGAGGGAGGAGGGAGGGAGGGAGGGGGAGGGAGGGAGGGAGGGAGGAGGCGATTGTTGGGGAGGTGAATCGTACTTTGCTGCTTGAGCCGGAGTTCCACGGCTGGGTCGCTTGCTTTCTCTTTCTTTCCCTCCTGTAACTGTTTCTCCTTGTCCTTCTCCAGCTGGTATTGCAGCAGCTGTTTCTCAGCCTGCCTGTAAATACGCAGCAGTCGGCAGCACAGAATCTGATGGAGCCGCAGGAAAAAGTACCAGTTATTATTGACGAAGAAGAGGTTGTAGACATCGTCCAGGTTCTTCTGGTATTCGGCCACCTGATCACGCAGGTCCATCCGCTCTTCGGCCAGGCTGCTCTGCGGAGATGCCGAGCCCCTCGGGCCCGGGTCGCGCTGTTGCCCACCCCATGTCGCGGACCGCTCTCCATCTCCTCATCCGTCGAATCCTCCGACTCGCTCAGCTCACCGCGCTGTGAAAAGAACAAGTCCGGGACAAAGTGGTAGATGATGCGCTTGATGTGATCCTTGTCCTCCTTCTGGATGGTGGGCTGCCGCTTCACGTGGTAAATGATCAGAGACGCAGCGTCCTCCATGATCTGCTTATCCTCGTACACGAACATCAGGTGCGCCCGTGACCCCTGGGCACCCTCCTCAGAGTTCTGCTCCTGGCGCTGAACCAACAGAGAAAGTGTTAACGCCCGCGTTCTAACATTGGACCAGACCGAAAACACAGTCCCAGCACTGACCGACCCTAACCTGCTTAAAGTCCCAGTACTGACCGACCCTAACCTGCTTAAAGTCCCAGCACTGACCGACCCTAACCTGCTTAAAGTCCCAGCACTGACCGACCCTAACCTGCTTAAAGTCCCAGCACTGAGTGACCCTAACCTACTTACAGTCCCAGCACTGACCGACCCTAACCTGCTTACAGTCCCAGCACTGAGACCTAACCTGCTTAAAGTCCCAGCACTGACCGACCCTAACCTGCTTACAGTCCCAGCACTGACCGACCCTAACCTCCTTACAGTCCCAGCACTGACACCCCTTGAACCTACTTACAGTCCCAGCACTGACTGACCCTAACCTCCTCACAGTCCCAGCACTGACCGACCCTAACCTGCTTACAGTCCCAGCACTGACCGACCCTAACCTGCTTACAGTCCCAGCACTGACCGACCCTAACCTGCTTACAGTTCCAGCACTGACTGACCCTAACCTCCTTACAGTCCCAGCACTGACTGACCCTAACCTCCTTCACAGTCCCAGCACTGACCGACCCTAACCTCCTTACAGTCCCAGCACTGACTGACCCTAACCTGCTTACAGTCCCAGCACTGACCGACCCTAACCTGCTTAAAGTCCCAGCACTGACCGACCCTAACCTGCTTACAGTCCCAGCACTGAGTGACCCTAACCTGCTTACAGTCCCAGCACTGACCGACCCTAACCTGCTTACAGTCCCAGCACTGACCGACCCTAACCTGCTTACAGTCCCAGCACTGACCGACCCTAACCTGCTTACAGTCCCAGCACTGACCGACCCTAACCTGCTTACAGTCCCAGCACTGACCGACCCTAACCTGCTTACAGTCCCAGCATTGAGTGACCCTAACCTGCTTACAGTCCCAGCACTGACCGACCCTAACCTGCTTACAGTCCCAGCACTGAGTGACCCTAACCTGCTTACAGTCCTAGCACTGACCGACCCTAACCTGCTTACAGTCCCAGCACTGACCGACCCTAACCTGCTTACAGTCCCAGCACTGACTGACCCTAACCTGCTTACAGTCCCAGCACTGACTGACCCTAACCTACTTACAGTCCCAGCACTAACTGACCCTAACCTACTTACAGTCCCAGCACTGACTGACCCTAACCTACTTACAGTCCCAGCACTGACCGACCCTAACCTACTTACAGTCCCAGCATTGACTGACCCTAACCTGCTTACAGTCCCAGCACTGACTGACCCTAACCTACTTACAGTCCCAGCACTAACTGACCCTAACCTACTTACAGTCCCAGCACTAACTGACCCTAACCTGCTTACAGTTCCAGCACTGACCGACCCTAACCTACTTACAGTCCCAGCATTGACTGACCCTAACCTGCTTACAGTCCCAGCACTGACTGACCCTAACCTGCTTACAGTTACAAGAATCATTCCTCCAGTGGAAATTGTTTTTAAACTGTAAATCAGAAATAAAACAACGAGGTGCCCCCCTCCCACCTCAGGTGCTGCCGTCAAACTCTCCCTCGCCACTCAGTCTCCTCCCTCGACCAGAACATTGGTCCTGAAACAGGCTCCAGCAGTGAGAAATTAAAAATACTTAAACCAGACAGACAGACGGGTCCTTACAGGGTCAGCACCATTAGCAGAGGGCTGTCCCTGGCCTTCTTAATGAGGCTCGCGGCCAGTAAATTGAACAGTCCCGCCCCAGGGGCAGTTTACAACTCGCCCGACATCCAATAAGCTGAAGCCTGTTGCTGGGGAAATGGCGGGTTACCTCATCGTAAACGCTCTCGATCTCATTCAGCAGGCTCTTGGAGCGCAGTGCCTTGGTATCGTTCTGCTTGAAGTTGACGCCCTGGTGATCCAGTGATTTCAGGTAGGATTTCTCGTACTGCTCCCGCCAGATCTTGTTGTAGCCTTGCTGTGCCTCCCGCCACTCCTCTTCCTTGGCTTTCAATCTGCAACAGATCAAACTTGACAAAACTTCCCAATCTGCAACTCGGCTGCAGACTGCAGGCTCGGTTCTGAGGGGTAACTCTGGGCACAAGCAGCGAGTCCCTGATACTGCCGGGCTCTCCCTCAGTGTTTGCACCGACCCGAACCCCAGTGTCCCAGTGTTCACCCCCCCCCACCCCGGCACTGAACATCCGCCCCCATACCCCTCGACACTGGGCACTGAACCCACACCCACAGCCCCCCCTCCTACCCCACCGAAACCCTGCTCCAGCACCGAGTCCCCTACCACCCCCCGGCCCCGCAACACCCCCCGAGCTCCCCCGCTACCGCAGCCCCCCCCCACCATCCCCGCAACACCCCGCCACCCCCCCCGAACCCCTGCAACCCCCCCCACCGAACCCCCCCGCCCCCGCAACACCCCTCCTGAACCCCCGCAACACTCCCCCGAACCCCCTCACCCCCTCCCCGAATCAACCCCCCAGCCACCGCAACACCCCCGAAACCCCCCCCACCGCTGATCCCCGCCCGTCCCTGCAGCACCCCGCGAAATCCCCTATCCCCGCAACACCACCCAAATCCCTACCGCCGCCGAACCCCTGCAACACCCCCTGAACCCTCCCGAACCCCTGCAACACCCCCTGAACCCTCCCGAACCCCTGCAACACCCCCTGAACCCTCCCGAACCCCTGCAACACCCCCTGAACCCTCCCGAACCTCTGCACCGCCCCTACAATCACCACCACTCCGGCACCAACCCAGGAATAAGCAGACTAGCCCCCGGAGCCCCCCCCCCCCCCCACTCAAACTCCCTGCCCCAATCTCCTCCTTCACCCCCCCCCCCCCCCACCCGCCCAACCCCGAATCCCTCCACCTCGAATGAAACAGATTAAGGGCATCGCTCTGAGTGAGCGAGTACAGGTACAATTGGCCCAAACGGACTCTTTCTGTGCTCCAACTTTCGAGGATTCTGGAGAGTCCTGAAGGTTTGAGTGATGGCGCAGCCATGCTGGGATGTCCCGCCCTGTTAATGCTCACCGTTTCAGCACCACAGGTACAGCAGTTGCCGGACTTTTCTTGAGTCCATCGATTATTTCTCCTGCTTTATCCCCATAGATACGGTAGATGGCTCTGCGGTGAATGACCTCCGATGTCCCTCCCAGGCAATTATCCAGACGATATTTATCCTGATCCTCCGGAGACATCCGAGTCAGTTTCTTCTGCATGCTCTCGAGCACACGGATTGTGGCGAGATTGGTTTCCAGGACAACGTCAAGCTGTTTGTAAAGCAGCCCAGAATTAGATATCCAATTACTAATTGCAGCAGAGTAACCACGGCAATCCCTCTGCAAACCCAATTCCAGAGTAACCATGACAACCTACCTTCCCCCCAAACCCAATCCCAAAGCAGGAAAGGCACCCCCTCCCCTATCAGGTGCCAGCACTAGCTCTGGTGCCGGCAGCGTGGGTATAATGGGGGGATTTTCATATAGATTGGGATAAGCAGACTAGCACCTGTCAGAGAGGTAGTGAATTTCTTGAATGTGTCTGGGATAGTTTCCTCTATCCCAGCAGCATGGAGGCCCCGAGCTGCGAGGGAACATCAGCGGCAGGTCGGGGCCATAAAAGGAGCGGCGCGAGCGAGTACAGGAGGGCGACGGCTGTGAAGAGTGACGTCATCAAGATCCAGGCCGGTGATTGGAGCGTGGGCAGATACAGCAGGAGCGGCAAGGTCAGGGCAAAGAAGCGGCGAGAGATTGTCGAGGGACGTGATCAGGGCCCAGGGCAGGCAAGAGTTCAGAGCCAGGGGCCCACCCACACTGCGATATGCGTGCGCACTAGGTCCGTGCAGCAGAGCTGGTCTCCAGTCTTCCTGGTTAATCCTTGCCACTGGACCAAGACCTGGCTCTGTCAAGCCCGCGTGGTGGCTGGTGTGCAACGGCCACCACACGGTAAAAAAATCCACGCACAGGCATCCTTTAGGATGTAGTTCGGGTCCTTCATTGAAACACCTGTGAACTCATCCCTTTTGGCATGGAAGCAAGTCATCCTCGCTTCGAGGGACCGCCTATGATGATCCTAGAGGCAACAAGGGGGCAAGCCATATTAGATTGAGCAATGAGTAATGAGCCAGATTTAGTTAACAGTCTAACTGCGTGAACATTTATCCAATAGCAATCGAGTTCAACGTAGCATTTAAAAGGGAGAAACATGAAACAGCGACTGAGATTCTAGATTGGGGTGAGGCCGACTTCAATGGGACCCAATAAACTGGGCAAATCGGTTCATGGGGAAAACAGATAATCAGTGGGAGATGTTAGAAAAATAATATAATGTGATACAGAACCGGTTTATACCCATGAGGGTCAAGAGCTCTACTTGCCAAAAAAACAGCCACAGACGACTGGAGGTGAGGGACAGTGTAAAACTAACAGAAAAAGCAACAGAAATGCAAACAGTAGCAGAGATCCTGGCGAATGGGAAAGATACACAGAACAGCAAAGAGTCACAAAACAGACAGTAAGAACGACACAAAGGGAGTCAGAAAAGAAACTCGCAAGGGATGTCAAAAATCAATACAAAGAATTTTTATAGTTACATTAGGAAAAAGGGTAGTCAGAGCAAGATCGGCCCCTTAAAAACTGAAAGCGGTGATATTGTCAATGATAATATGGAAATGGCAGACCATGTTGAATAATTACTTTGTGTCAGTATGTAAGTAGAACAAGAGGATAGTATGCCGGAAATCCCAAGGAAACTAATATTGAATCGGAGACAGGGACTCAATAAAGTTAACGCAAGTAAAATAACAGTGATGAAGAAAATAATGGCACTAAAGAGTGACAAATCGCCAGTGCCAGATGGTTTCCATCATAGAAACATAAAAAATAGGTGCAGGAGTAGGCCATTCGGCCCTTCGAGTCTGCACCACCATTCACTATCATGGCTGATCATTCCCTCAGTACCCCTTTCCTGCTTTCTCTCCATACCCCTTGATCCCCTTAGCCGTAAGGGCCATATCTAACTCCCTCTTGAATATATCCAATGAACTGGCATCAACAACTCTCTGCAGTAGGGAATTCCACAGGTTAACAACTCTGAGTGAAGAAGTTTCTCCTCATCTCAGTCCTAAATGACCTGCCCCTTATCCTAAGACTATGTCCCCTGGTTCTGGACTTCCCAACATCGGGAACATTCTTCCTGCATCTAACCTGTCCAGTCCTGTCAGAATTTTATATGTTTCTATGAGATCCCCTCACATTCTTCTAAACTCCAGTGAATAAAGGCCCAGTTGATCCAGTCTCTCCTCATATCTCAGTCCTGCCATCCCAGGAATCAGTCTGGTGAACCTTCGCTGCACTCCCTCAATAGCAAGAACGTCCTTCCTCAGATTAGGAGACCAAATATTCCAGGTGAGGCCTCACCAAGGCCCTCTACAACTGCAATAAGACCTCCCTGCTCCTATACTCAAATCCCTTAGCTATGAAGGCCAACATACATTTGCCTTCTTCACCGCCTGTTGTACCTGCATGCCAACTTTCAATGACCGATGAACCATGACACCCAGGTCTCGTTGTACCTCCCCTTTTCCTAATCTGCCGCCATTCAGATAATATTCTGCCCTCATGTTTTTGCCCCCAAAGTGGATAAACTCACTTTTATCCACATTATACTCAATCTGCCATGCATTTGCCCACTCACCTAACCTGTCCAAGTCACCCTGCAGCCTCTTAGCGTCACAGGGGTTTAAAGGAAGTAGGTGAGACATTGCAGATGCCCGAACTATAATCTTCCAAAAAAGTGAAATTAGAAAACACTTCTACACACAAAGGGTGATAGAAATTTAGAACTCTCTTCCGCAAACGGCAATTGCTGCTAGACCAATTGTTAATTTTAAATGTGAGATTGATAAGACTTTTGTTAGATTTTGGAACAGGCTCGAGGGGCTCAATGCCCTGCTCCTGTTCCTATGATCCTAAGCCTGAAACATTAATTCAGTCCACAGATGCTATGCCTGGCTTGATGAGTGTTTGCAGCCCGTTGTGTCTTTGAAAGCCAGCTCATTACCTCGAACCTCTCGTCCTCACAGCGGTGAAGCTGCTCCTCATACGGGGTCTTCTTGGAGCTGACAAAGGTGGAATCTTCCGACCAAGAGGGGAATGAGACCCAGGTGTCATTGAGAACCTAAACAGAGAATGTGAAACAGGAACACATAAATCCGAGGTGGAATCGGTGAAGACTGACGGGTGCCTGGCGATATCGGTGGGCTCAAGGACGATGGGAAAGATGGTGGAAAAGTGAATGAAATTACTAACAAAAAGGAACTCAAGTAACAAGATTTTCAGCGTTCAAACCGGGTGCGGGGTGCACGCCGGGTGCGAGCTGTACGCCGGGTGTACGCCGGGTGTACGCTGTACGCCGGGTGCGAGCTGTACACTGGGTGCACGCCGGGTGCGAGCTGTACGCCGGGTGCACGCCGGGTGCGAGCTGTACGCCGGGTGCACGCCGGGTGCGAGCTGTACGCCGGGTGCACGCCGGGTGCGAGCTGTACGCCGGGTGCACGCCGGGTGCGAGCTGTACGCCGGGTGCACGCCGGGTGCGAGCTGTACGCCGGGTGCACGCCGGGTGCGAGCTGTACGCCGGGTGCACGCCGGGTGCGAGCTGTACGCCGGGTGCACGCCGGGTGCGAGCTGTACGCCGGGTGCACGCCGGGTGCGAGCTGTACGCCGGGTGCACGCCGGGTGCGAGCTGTACACTGGGTGCACGCCGGGTGCGAGCTGTACACTGGGTGCACGCCGGGTGCGAGCTGTACACTGGGTGCACGCCGGGTGCGAGCTGTACACTGGGTGCACGCCGGGTGCGAGCTGTACACTGGGTGCACGCCGGGTGCGAGCTGTACACTGGGTGTACGCCGGGTGTGAGCTGTACGCTGGGTGCACGCCGGGTGGGAGAGGGAGCGATGTGCCCGGGGCAAGTGTTGTTCCACATCCAGAAACGTCACCGCTTCAGCTTCCCGAGCGAGAACAAGAGCCGCCATCGCAGGAATTCAGCCTTCAGCAGCATGGCTTCCGCCCTGGGTATTTCAAACACTGAGAACGGAGACTTAGAGACAAAACAGAGCCGCAGAGATTCTTTAATTCAGGGCACTTATTAAATAAACTGAAATATAAATGGTCCTGGGCATCGGGAATTTAGGTTTTAAGGAAAGGTGAAAGAAGTTGGGAGATCCTGAAGGGGATGGGCAAACTGGGGATACACATTAAAGAGGACAGATTAGGAGTGAGAGAGGAGTCAGGAGATCTTTCACCCAGAGGAGAATGGAGTTGTGCATCACACTCCTGTAATACCCTCACACCCATCTGTTACATGCTCCTCATTTTAAAGTACCTCTAGTTTCAATACATCGATAAAAGCACAAACACTGGGTTTGCGCCAGTCTGTGGAACTGCCCGTACCTCCTTGCAGACTGCAGTCCGCCCGCTGCACTTCGGTTGCTGGTAGGTTTGGGCAGTGCTCTGTAACTGGAGCCCAGCCTCTTACACGAGGCATAGTCGATCTCCCGGGCGATTCCATCCACCGGACGGTCTCTCTGCAATGGCTGTGTGAGGGAGAGCTCCCGCTGGCCCAGGAACGACTTGAAACGTGCAAAAAGCTCAGGAAACTTCCTGTTTGAGTGAGAGACAGAGGCAGAGAGAGGGAGGGAGGGCGGGGAGAGAGAGAGGGGGAGAGGTCGAGGGAGGGGGGGAGGGGGGAGGGGGACGGAGAGAGAGAGAGAGGGGGACGGAGAGAGAGAGAGAGGGGGACGGAGAGAGAGAGAGGGGGACGGAGAGAGAGAGAGAGGGGGACGGAGAGAGAGAGAGAGGGGACGGAGAGAGAGAGAGAGGGGGACGGAGAGAGAGAGAGAGAGGGGGACGGAGAGAGAGAGAGAGGGGGACGGAGAGAGAGAGAGAGGGGGACGGAGAGAGAGAGAGAGGGACGGAGAGAGAGAGAGAGGGGGACGGAGAGAGAGAGAGAGGGGGACGGAGAGAGAGAGAGAGGGGGACGGAGAGAGAGAGAGAGGGGGACGGAGAGAGAGAGAGAGGGGGACGGAGAGAGAGGGAGAGGGGGACGGAGAGAGAGAGAGAGGGGGACGGAGAGAGAGAGAGAGGGGGACGGAGAGAGAGAGAGAGGGGGACGGAGAGAGAGAGGAGAGGGGGACGGAGAGAGAGAGAGAGGGGGACGGAGAGAGAGAGAGAGGGGACGGAGAGAGAGAGAGAGGGGGACGGGAGAGAGAGAGAGGGGGACGGAGAGAGAGAGAGAGGGGGACGGAGAAGAGAGAGAGGGGGACGGAGAGAGAGAGAGAGGGGGACGGAGAGAGAGAGAGAGGGGGACGGAGAGAGAGAGAGAGGGGGACGGAGAGAGAGAGAGAGGGGGACGGAGAGAGAGAGAGAGGGGGACGGAGAGAGAGAGAGAGGGGGACGGAGAGAGAGAGAGAGGGGACGGAGAGAGAGAGAGAGGGGGACGGAGAGAGAGAGAGAGGGGGCGGAGAGAGAGAGAGAGGGGGACGGAGAGAGAGAGAGAGGGGACGGAGAGAGAGAGAGAGGGGGACGGAGAGAGAGAGAGAGGGGGACGGAGAGAGAGAGAGAGGGGGAGGAGAGAGAGAGAGGGGACGGAGAGAGAGAGAGAGGGGGACGGAGAGAGAGAGAGAGGGGGACGGAGAGAGAGAGAGAGGGGGGACGGAGAGAGAGAGAGAGAGGGGGACGGAGAGAGAGAGAGAGAGGGGGACGGAGGAGAGAGAGAGTGGGGGGGACGGAGGAGAGAGAGAGGGGGTCCGACGTAGAGTGAGAGAGCGGGGGACGGAGCATGAGAGAGAGTGGGGGGAAGGAGAGAGAGAGAGAGGGGAC
>NW_027254054.1:0-9628 GCF_044704955.1 Pristiophorus japonicus
GACCAGAACTGTACACGGTGCTCCCAGTGTGGTCTAACCCAAGGTATATGGAGACCAGAACTGTGCACGGGGCTCCCAGTGTGGTCTAACCCAGGTATATGGAGAGCAGAACTGTACACGGGGCTCCCAGTGTGGTCCAACCCAAGGTATATGGAGACCGCAACTGGACACGGTGCTCCCAGTGTGGTCCAACCCAAGGTATATGGAGACCAGAACTGTGTACACGGTGCTCCCAGTGTAACGAAGGAGAGGGGATGAGCTGTGAAAGGGGGCGCGTGACTCTTATCTCGCTAACGCTCTTCTTCCCCTTCTCTCTCGATCCCCGGACAGCTCTCGATCCACACCGTGCCGGCCGCCGACGGTGAGGGCCACCTCCTGGTGATGAAGGGGGCCCCTGAACGGGTGCTCGACCGCTGCACCACCATCCTGCTCCACGGCAAGGAGTCGCCCCTCGACCCCGACATGAAGGGGGCCTTCCAGAACGCTTACCTGGAGCTGGGCGGACTGGGCGAGCGAGTGTTGGGTGAGTGGGTGGGTGGGTTGCGTGGGGGTGGGGGGTGGTGGTGGAAGGGAGTGGGGGTTCCACACATGCCCCCCCCCCCCCCCCTTCGCCGGCTATTCGACTCTGGAGGCCGTCGCCCGCCGAGATCAGACCAGCTCAGGCTCCCCGGGGGAGGTAGCGGGGGGGGGGGGGGGGGGAGAAATGGCAGCTGTGTGTACGGGGGAGGGGCAGAGGGTCTCACACCCCACCACCCCAGGTTGAATAGTTCTGGGTGCTCCCCCCCCCCCACCCTTTGGTGAATGGTTCTATTGTGTGTGTTGGAGGAGGGGAGGGAGAGGAGGGGAGACAGAGGAGGGGAGGGAGAGGAGGGGAGACAGAGGATGGGGAGGGGGCTTGACTCTGTCTTGGTAACACGCGCGCCCCCCACTCGCTCCCCGGAGAGCTCTCGACTCGCACCTCAGCCAGAGGCGAGGGCGAGGGGAGAGGGGAGGGGAGGGTGGAGGGGAGGAGAGTGGGGGGGGGGGTGGAGGAGGTGAATCTCTCTCAATATGGGGGGGGAACACTCACACACACACACACACACCCCTTTGGCATGGATGTCCCATGGAGTCTTGCTGTGCATGTATGTGTGTGTGTGTGTGAGGGGGGGGGCGCAGAGGGATCTAAAGGGAGGGAGGGAGAGAGTTTGGGGGGGGTGGGGGGGTGCTGTGTACGGGAGAAGAGACACGGTTACATACCGGAAGTCCCAGCGGAGGAGGGAGAGTCTTGCGGTCCTGAGCACCACTGGAACATGCCCTGTAGGGCGGGTGGGGGAGGTGTTGGTACAGAGGCCAATATCTGCGTGGGGGAGCGGGGGTGCTGTGGGACGTGGACTGGGATCTTTCTGTGCTGTGTGTGCGCGTGTCTCAGTACCCCACACAGCCCCGGTGGGTTACCACGGGGGATCAGTGTTGGGGCCCCAGCTATGAAGACGATATCGCACTGAACTTGGACGAGGGGAGCCAAACGGAATGTGTGCCGACGACACCAAACAAGGTGGGGCGAGGGAGGCGAGGCGACTTCGAGGGGGTGGGAGGGTTTTTTTTTTGAGCCAAGTGGGCAAGCCTGTGGCAGCCACAGTTTAACGGGGCGGCGACTCGGGTTTTGATCCGCTTGGCCCGGGAAAGGGCAAAGCGTTGCCGCAAAGGCTGGTGGCTTGGGAAGGGTCGCTGTGCGGAGGTGCTGTTGCTTCACCCACTCTTCACTGCCCACCAGCCCGAAAAAGATTAGCGGGGAAAGCGGGTTGTGTAGAGGACCACAACTGTTTACAATATACATCGATGACCTGGAAGAGGGGACAGAGTGTATTGTAACAACATTTGCAGATGGCACTAAGATTAGCGGGGAAAGCGGGTTGTATAGAGGACCACAATTGTTTACAATATACATAGATGAACTGGAAGAGGGGACAGAGTGCATTGTAACAACATTTGCAGACGGCACAAAGATTAGCGGGAAAGCAGATTGTGTATACAGGTCGATGACCTGGAAGAGGGGACAGAGTGCATTGTAACAACATTTGCAGATGACACTAAGATTAGTGGGGAAAGCGGGTTGTGTAGAGGACCACAACTGTTTACAATATACATCGATGACCTGGAAGAGGGGACAGAGTGTAGTGTAACAACATTTGCAGATGGCACAAAGATTAGCGGGAAAGCGGGTTGTGTGGAGGACCACAACTGTTTACAATACACGTCGATGACCTGGAAGAGGGGACTTTATCACAGGCCTTCTGAAACTCCAAATAGACGACATCGACTGGGACCCCCTTGTCGTCTCTATCAGATACATCCGGGGGGAAAAAAAACTCCCGCAGTTGTCTTCGAAATGGCTCCCCTTTCGCAGGCCCATCCCTGGTTCCCTCGTCCGAATCACGTTCGTGTGCTTAATAGCTGGGGCCCCAGCACTGATCCCTGTGCCGTGCGCTGCTCGTGTGTGCCTCAGTACCGCTGACACTCTCTCTCTCTCGCTAACTCTCTCCCCACCCCCCGCCCGCCCGCCCTCCATAGGTTTCTGTCACCTCTCCCTCCCCGTCGAGCAGTTCCCGCCGGGGTTCAACTTTGACATGGACGAGGTCAACTTCCCGATCGAGGGGCTCTGCTTCATCGGCCTGATGTCCATGATCGACCCGCCCCGGGCCGCGGTGCCAGATGCGGTGGGCAAGTGCCGGAGCGCTGGAATCAAGGTGAGAGACCACCCCCCTCCCAGCGCCCCCGATAACCTCGGGCCACTCCCGGCAAGAACGCTGAGCGCGTCACGCGAAGAAAAGACCCGCCGGTTCCTTCTCGGCTTGGCAAATCAGGAACGAGTGGGCTGGGGGATCCGCGCTGGGGTCTCGACTATTTAGATTTTGGACTTTGCCCGTTTACTACTCGCGCCCGGCCGTTGCAGGGGCAGAAAACACGGCGGCCTGACGCGCGCCTGTTCCAGGGCGTTGAGAGCTGGACTCTAAATAGTTGAAGCCCCACCACTGATCCCCCGCCCGCCCGCCCCGCTCGTGACGTGATTGGGGAAGGGGGGGCGGGATTCTGCGCCCGTTGCGCGAACCCGCACGCTAACACACGTGCCTCGCTCCTCCGCAGGTAATCATGGTGACAGGAGACCACCCAATCACGGCGAAGGCGATCGCCAAGGGGGTGGGCATCATCTCGGAGGGCAACGAGACGGTGGAGGATATCGCGCTCAGGCTCAACATCCCCATCAGCCGAGTCAACCCCAGGTGAGGCCGTCAAACACTCCCAGGGCAGGGGGTTAGAGGAGACCGCAGTTTGGGGGGGTTTGAGGAGACCACAGTTTGAGGGGTTTGAGGAGACCACAGTTTGGGGGATTTGAGGACCACAGTTTGGGGGGTTTGAGGACCACAGTTTGGGGGGGTTTGAGGACCACAGTTTTGGGGGTTTGAGGAGACCACAGTTTGGGGGGTTTGAGGAGACCACAGTTTGGGTGGTTTGAGGAGACCACAGTTTGGGGGTTTGAGGAGACCACAGTTTGGGTGGTTTGAGGAGACCACAGTTTGGGGGGTTTGAGGACCACAGTTTGGGGGTTTGAGGAGACCACAGTTTTGGGGGTTTGAGGAGACCACAGTTTGGGGGGTTTGAGACCACAGTTTGGGGGGTTTGAGGAGACCACAGTTTGGGGGGTTTGAGGAGACCACAGTTTGGGGGGTTTGAGGAGACCACAGTTTGGGGGGTTTGAGGAGACCACAGTTTGGGGGGTTTGAGGACCACAGTTTGGGGGGTTTGAGGACCACAGTTTTGGGGGTTTGAGGAGACCACAGTTTGGGGGGTTTGAGGAGACCACAGTTTGGGGGGTTTGAGCAGACCACAGTTTGGGAGGTTTGAGGAGACCACAGTTTGGGGGGTTTGAGGACCACAGTTTGGGGGGTTTGAGGACCACAGTTTGGGGGGTTTGAGGAGACCACAGTTTGGGGGGTTTGAGGAGACCACAGTTTGGGGAGTTTGAGGAGACCACAGTTTGGAGGGTTTGAGGACCACAGTTTGGAGGGTTTGAGGACCACAGTTTGGGGGGTTTGAGGACCACAGTTTGGAGGGTTTGAGGACCACAGTTTGGGGGGTTGAGGAGACCACAGTTTGGGGGGTTTGAGGACCACAGTTTGGGGGGTTTGAGGAGACCACAGTTTGGGGGGTTTGAGGACCACAGTTTGGGGGGTTTGAGGAGACCACAGTTTGGGGGGTTTGAGGAGACCACAGTTTGGGGGGTTTGAGGACCACTGTTTGGGGGGTTTGAGGAGACCACAGTTTGGGGGGTTTGAGGAGACCACAGTTTGGGGGGGTTTGAGGACCACAGTTTGGGGGGTTTGAGGACCACAGTTTGGGGGGTTTGAGGAGACTACAGTTTGGGAGGTTAGAGGAGACCACAGTTTGGGGGGGTTTGAGGAGACCACAGTTTGGGGGGTTTGAGGAGACCACAGTTTGGGGGGTTTGAGGAGACCACAGTTTGGGAGGTTTGAGGAGACGACAGTTTGGGGGGTTTGAGGAGACCACAGTTTGGGAGGTTTGAGGACCACAGTTTGGGGGGTTTGAGGATCACAGTTTGGGGGGTTTGAGGAGACCACAGTTTGGAGGGTTTGAGGAGACCACAGTTTGGGGGTTTGAGGAGACCACAGTTTGGAGGGTTTGAGGACCACAGTTTGAGGGGTTTGAGGACCACAGTTTGGGGGGTTTGAGGACCACAGTTTGGGGGGTTTGAGGACCACAGTTTGGGGGGTTTGAGGACCACAGTTTGGGGGGTTTGAGGAGACCACAGTTTGGGGGGTTTGAGGAGACCACAGTTTGGGGGGTTTGAGGAGACCACAGTTTGGGGGGTTTGAGGAGACCACAGTTTGGGGGGTTTGAGGGTCACAGTTTGGGGGGTTTGAGGACCACAGTTTGGGGGGTTTGAGGAGACCACAGTTTGGGGGGTTTGAGGACCACAGTTTGGGGGGTTTGAGGAGACCACAGTTTGGGGGGTTTGAGGAGACCACAGTTTGGGGGGTTTGAGGAGACCACAGTTTGGGGGTTTGAGGACCACAGTTTGGAGGGTTTGAGGAGACCACAGTTTGGGAGGGTTTGAGGAGACCACAGTTTGGGGGGTTTGAGGACCACAGTTTGGAGGGTTTGAGGAGACCACAGTTTGGGGGGTTTGAGGAGACCACAGTTTGGGGGGTTTGAGGAGACCACAGTTTGGGGGGTTTGAGGAGACCACAGTTTGGGGGGTTTGAGGAGACCACAGTTTGGGGGGTTTGAGGTTCACAGTTTGGGGGGTTTGAGGAGACCACAGTTTGGGGGGTTTGAGGAGACCACAGTTTGGGGGGTTTGAGGATCACAGTTTGGGGGGTTTGAGGAGACCACAGTTTGGGGGGTTTGAGGACCACAGTTTGGGGGGTTTGAGGACCACAGTTTGGGGGGTTTGAGGAGACCACAGTTTGGGGGGTTTGAGGACCACAGTTTGGGGGGTTTGAGGAGACCACAGTTTGGGGGGTTTGTGGACCACAGTTTGGGGGGTTTGAGGACCACAGTTTGGGGGGTTTGAGGAGACCACAGTTTGGGGGGTTTGAGGAGACCACAGTTTGGGGGGTTTGAGGACCACAGTTTGGGGGGTTTGTGGACCACAGTTTGGGGGGTTTGAGGACCACAGTTTGGGGGGTTTGAGGACCACAGTTTGGGGGGTTTGAGGAGACCACAGTTTGGGGGGTTTGAGGACCACAGTTTGGGGGGGTTTGAGGAGACCACCGTTTAAGGGATGAGGACCACAGTTTAGGGCGGGGGGGGGGCAGGGCTGTTTGACCCTCGAGCACCGCCTGCCCCAGACGATGTGACCCTCCGCGACCCTCACCCTGTGACCTTTCACCCCCCCAGGGATGCTAAGGCCTGTGTCGTCCACGGCTCCGAGCTCAAGGACATGGTGCAGGAGCAACTTGACCAGATCCTGGCCAATCACACCGAGATCGTATTCGCCCGCACCTCGCCCCAACAGAAGCTCATCATCGTGGAGGGGTGTCAGAGACAGGTGGGTGTGTGCCCGTCCCTCCCTCCCTCCCTCCTCCAGCTCCCTCCCTCCCTTCCCCACCTCGAGCCCTTATCCCCCCCCCCTCTCCCTCCCGACTAAAACGGGCCGCGGGTGCTTCGAGGAGGGAGATCGCTGGGGGACTGGAGGATGAGATCCAGGGAGCCGGTCGGTTGGGCAGAGCAGCGGCGGGTACAGTTTAGCCCGGAGAGGTGCGAGGTGCGAGGTCCGGGAGATCGCTGGGGGACTGGAGGATGAGATCCAGGGAGCCGGGCGGTTGGGCAGAGCAGCGGCGGGTACAGTTTAGCCCGGAGAGGTGCGAGGTGCGAGGGGCGATCGCTGGGGGACTGGAGGAAGAGATCCAGGGAGCCGGGCGGTTGGGCAGAGCAGCGGCGAGTACAGTTTAGCCCGGAGAGGTGCGAGGTGTGAGGGAGATCGCTGGGGGACTGGAGGATGAGATCCAGGGAGCCGGTCACTTGGGCAGAGCAGCGGCGGGTACAGTTTAGCCCGGAGAGGTGCGAGGTGTGAGGGAGATCGCTGGGGGACTGGAGGATGAGATCCAGGGAGCCGGTCAGTTGGGCAGAGCAGCGGCGAGTACAGTTTAGCCCGGAGAGGTGCGAGGTGTGAGGGAGATCGCTGGGGGACTGGAGGATGAGATCCAGGGAGCCGGTCACTTGGGCAGAGCAGCGGCGGGTACAGTTTAGCCCGGAGAGGTGCGAGGTGTGAGGTCCGGGCGATCGCTGGGGGCCTGGAGGATGAGATCCAGGGAGCCGGTCAGTTGGGCAGAGCAGCGGCAAGTACAGTTGAGCCCGGAGAGGTGCGAGGTGTGAGGTCCGGGCGATCGCTGGGGGACTGGAGGATGAGATCCAGGGAGCCGGTCGGTTGGGCAGAGCAGCGGCGGGTGCAGTTTAGCCCGGAGAGGTGCGAGGTGCGAGGTCCGGGAGATCGCTGGGGGCCTGGAGGATGAGATCCAGGGAGCCGGTCAGTTGGGCAGAGCAGCGGCGGGTACAGTTGAGCCCGGAGAGGTGCGAGGTCAGGCATTTTGGGGGAGGGGCTAACGAGGCGTGAAATGGTCGGGCGCGGGGGAAGTGTGGAGCAACAGGAGGGAGCTGGGGAGTGTGCAGATCCTCGGCTTGCCCGAAGGGGGCAGGCCAGGTGGATACGGTGGGTTAAGAAGGCTCACGGAGTCCTTGGCTTTGTTGGCCGGGGCGGGGAATACAAGAGCGAGGGAGGGTTGTGCTCGAACTGGGTACAACTGGTTCGGCCACACAGCTGGAGTACTGCGTGTAGGTCTGGTCAACGCATTACAGGAAGGATGTGATTGCACTGGAGAGGGTACAGAGGAGATTGACCAGGATGTTGCACTGGAGAGGGGTACAGAGGAGATTTACCAGGATGTTGCACTGGAGAGGGTACAGAGGAGATTTACCAGGATGTTGCACTGGAGAGGGGTACAGAGGAGATTTACCAGGATGTTGCACTGGAGAGGGTACAGAGGAGATTTACCAGGATGTTGCACTGGAGAGGGGTACAGAGGAGATTTACCAGGATGTTGCACTGGAGAGGGGTACAGAGGAGATTTACCAGGATGTTGCACTGGAGAGGGTACAGAGGAGATTTACCAGGATGTTGCACTGGAGAGGGTACAGAGGAGATTCACCCGGATGTTGCACTGGAGAGAGGGTACAGAGGAGATTTACCGGGATGTTGCACTGGAGAGGGGTACAGAGGAGATTTACCAGGATGTTGCACTGGAGAGGGTACAGAGGAGATTTACCAGGATGTTGCACTGGAGGGGTACAGAGGAGATTTACCACTGGAGAGGGGTACAGAGGAGATTGACCAGGATGTTGCACTGGAGAGGGTACAGAGGAGATTTACCAGGATGTTGCACTGGAGAGGGTACAGAGGAGATTTACCAGGATGTTGCACTGGAGGGGTACAGAGGAGATTTACCACTGGAGAGGGGTACAGAGGAGATTGACCAGGATGTTGCACTGGAGAGGGGTACAGAGGAGATTTACCAGGATGTCGTTGGGACTGGATAATTTTGGCGACGAGGAACGATTGGAGATGCTGGGTGGGGGGGGGGGTCTGCTTTGCTTTGGAACAGAGGAGGCTGAGGGGTGGGGGGAGACCCTGAGTGAGGTGTATCAAACGACGAGGGGGCCTGGATGGAGTGGATAGGACGGACCTGTTCCCCTGGGGCGGAGGGCTCAACAACCAGGGGGGGGGTGGGCGTGGATTGAAATTAATTGGGCGGGGGGGGGGGGGATTTTTTCACCCAGAGGGGGGGGTTTGGGGGCGGGGGTCTCCGGCCGGAACTCGCTGCCCCAAAAGGGAGGCAGAGGTAGAAACCCCCCTCACCGCGGGAGGCAGTGCCCCCTTGAAGAGCCGTACGCTACCGAACGAGAGCGGGGGGGGGAACCTGGTATTCGGCCAGGGGGTGCGGCGCGGCTCTGGGGGCTGGGGCCCCCTCCTCTCTCCCCCCCCCCCCAGTGATGGTCAATTCCCTCCCGCCGCGGTCGAGAGTCCGGGGCTCTGCTAACGTGACGCAAATTCTCTCTCCCCGCCCCCCCCTCCCCCACCGCTCTCCCCTCGCCTCCCGCAGGGCGCCATCGTGGCGGTGACCGGAGACGGGGTCAACGACTCCCCCGCCCTGAAGAAGGCCGACATCGGGGTGGCCATGGGCATCGCGGGCTCCGACGTCTCCAAGCAAGCGGCCGACATGATCTTGCTGGACGACAACTTTGCCTCCATCGTTACCGGCGTTGAGGAAGGTGGGATCTTGCTGTGCGCGGCGCGCATGCGAGCGTGCGCGTGTGTGTGTGTTGCAACGCCGGTCTCGTGGCTTGGCCTCGAAGCCATCGCCCTGCCGTCCGCTAGTTTACGCTCGCTCGCTTTTCTTCCAAGTCGCGCATGTGGATCCTAAATAGGTGGGGCCCCGGCTCTGATCCCTGCGGGAAACTGGTTTGCAACCCGTGTGCGCGTGCGCGCGCGCATGCGCGTGCGTGAGGAGGGGGTGTGTTTATCGGCACCTCCCTGGGCTCGGGGTTGTTCCTCTGCACGTTGCCTGGGCTCGAGTGCCACAACCCGCGCGCGCGGGCGGGCCTTAGGATCTCCGCGGGGCGGTACAGATTTTTTTTTTTCCGCTCTCTCACGGCCGCGTGGGTTTGATTTCCCCCCCCCCACACCCCACACCCCACACACCGCAGGCCGCCTGATTTTCGACAACCTGAAGAAGTCGATCGCCTACACCCTGACCAGCAACATCCCCGAGATCACCCCCTTCCTGCTGTTCATCGTCGCCAATATCCCGCTGCCCCTCGGCACGGTGACCATCCTCTGCATTGACCTGGGCACCGATATGGTGAGTGAGGGACGGGGGAGGGAGGGGAGGGAGGGAGGGAGGGTCCCCGATTTGGAGGGGCGGGAGTCTTTTGTGACCCTTCGTCCAATCGCCAGGTCCCGGCGATCTCGCTGGCCTACGAGGCAGCAGAGAGCGACATCATGAAACGGCAACCGCGAAACCCAAAGACCGACAAACTGGTGAATGAGAAGCTCATCAGCATGGCCTAC
>NW_027254055.1:0-9604 GCF_044704955.1 Pristiophorus japonicus
CGGGCTCAGTGCTGCCCTCTCCCCCTGTCACTCTCCCCCTATCCCCCTCACTCTCTCTCCCCCCGTCAAACCCCCCTGTCCCCTCTCTCCCCTCACCCTCCGGGCTCAGTGCTGCCCTCTCCCCTCCATTTCTCCCCCCTCACACACTCTCTCTCCCACCTTAGTCTCTCCCCCCTCAGTGTCTCCCCCTCACACTCCCCTCTCACTCTCCCCTCACCCCCCGGGCTCAGTGCTGCCCTCTCCCTCTATCTCTCTCCCCCTCACTCCCTCTCCCCCCTCAGTCTCCCCCTGTCCACTCTCTCCCCCTCACTCTCTCTCCCCCCTCACTCTCTCTCTCTCCCCCTCACTCTCTTCCCCCCCCTCACTCTCTCCCCCCCCTCAATCTCTCCTCCCCCCTCAATCTCTCCCCCCACTCACACTCCCCTGTCCCCCTCTCCCCCCGGGCTCAGTGCTGCCCTCTCCCCTCTATCACTCTCCCCCTCTCCCCCGTCACACTCTCCCCCCTCACACTCTCCCCCTGTCCCCTCTCTCCCCCCTCACTCTCTCTCCCCTCACCCCCCGGGCTCAGTGCTGCCCTCTCCCCCTATCACACTCCCCCTCTCCCCCCCTCACTCCCCCCCCCCCTCACTCCCCCCTCACACTCCCTGTCCCCTCTCTCCCCCCTCACACACTCTCCCCCTCAGTCTCTCCCCCTGTCCCCTCTCTCCCCCCTCACACACTCTCCCCCTCAGTCTCTCCCCCTGTCCCCTCTCTCCCCCTGCTCTCCCCTCACCCCCCGGGCTCAGTGCTGCCCTCTCCCTCTATCTCTCTCCCCCTCACTCCCTCTCCCCCCTCAGTCTCCCCCTGTCCCCTCTCTCCCCCTCACTCTCTCCTCTCCCCCTCACTCTCTCCTCTTCCCCCCCCTTACTCTCTCCCCCCCCCTCACTCTCTCCCCCCCCACTCACTCTCCCCCTTCACTCTCTCCCCCCACTCACTCTCTCCCCCCCGTCACCCCTCTCTCCCCCCTCACTCCCCCCTCACACACTCTCCCCCTCACTCTCTCCCCCTGTCCCCTCCTCCTCTCACCCCCTGGCTCAGTGCTGCGCTCTCCCCTGTCCCCTCTATCTCTCTCCCCCTATCACTCTCCCTCGCTTACTCTCTCCCCCTTCTCCCCTCATCCCCGGGCTCAGTGCTGCCCTCTCCCCTCTATCTCTCCCCCCTCACACACTCTCCCCCTCAGTCTCTGCCCCCCTCAGTCTCCCCCTGTCCCCTCTCTCCCCTCACCCCCGGGCTCAGTGCTGCGCTCTCCCCTGTCCCCTCTATCTCTCTCCCCCTATCACTCTCCCCCCCTTACTCTCTCCCCCCTCTCCCCTCACCCCCCGGGCTCAGTGCTGCCCTCTCCCCTCTATCTCTCCCCCCTCACACACTCTCTCTCCCCCTTCACTCCCCCCTCAGTCTCTCCCCCTCACACTCCCCTCTCACTCTCCACTCACCCCCCGGGCTCAGTGCTGCCCTCTCCCTCTAGCTCTCCCCCCTCACACATTCTCCCCCTCACTCCCTCTCCCCCCTCAGTCTCCCCCTGTCCCCTCTCTCCCCCTCACTCTCTCTCCCCCCTCACTCTCTCTCCCCCCTCACTCTGTCCCCCCCCCTCACTTCCCCCTCACACTCCCTTCTTCCCCCCAGGCTCAGTGCTGTCCTCTCCCCTCTATCACTCTCCCCCTCTCCCCCCTCACACACTCTCCCCTCAGTCTCTCCCCCTGTCCCCTCTCCCCCCTCACTCTCTCTCCCCTCACCCCCCGGGCTCAGTGCTGCCCTCTCCCCCTATCACTCTCCCCCTCTCCCCCCCATCACTCCCCCCTCACACTCCCCTGTCCCCTCTCTCCCACCTCTCTCCCCCCTCACACACTTTCCCCCTCAGTCTCTCCCCCTGTCCCCTCTCTCCCCCCGCTCTCCCCTCACCCCCCGGGCTCAGTGATGCCCTCTCCCTCTATCTCTCTCCCCCTCACTCCCTCTCCCCCCTCACTCTCTCCTCTCCCCCCCCACACTCTCTTGCCCCCCTTCACTCTCTCTCCCCCCTCACTCTCTCCCCCCCCTCACTCTCTCCCCCCTCACTCTCTCCCCCCCTCACTCCCCCCTCACACTCCCCTGTCCCCTCTCTTCCCCCTCACTCCCCCCTCACACACTCTCCCCCTCACTCTCTCCCCCCTCACTCTCTCCCCCTGTCCCCTCTCTCCCCTCACCCCCCGGGCTCAGAGCTGCCCTCTCCCCTGTCCCCTCTATCCCTCTCCCCCTATCACTCTCCCCCACTCACTCTCTCCCCCCTCTCCCCTCACCCTCCGGGCTCAGTGCTGCCCTCTCCCCTCTATCTCTCCCCCTTCACACACTCTCCACTCAGTCTCTCCCTCTGTACCCCTCTCCCCCCTCACTCTCTCTCCCCCCTCACTCCCCTGTCCCCTCTCTCCCCTCACCCCCCGGGCTCAGTGCTGCCCTCTCCCCTCTATCTCTCCCCCCTCACACACTCTCTCTCCCCCTCTCTCCCCCTCACTCTCTCTCCCCCCTCACTCTCTCATCTCCCCCCCCCTCACTCTCCCCTCCCCCTCACTCTCTCCCCCCCCCTCACTCCCCCCTCACCCTCCCCTGTCCCCTCGCTCTCCCCTCACACACTCTCCCCCTCACTCTCTCCACCCCTTACTCTCTCCCCCTGTCCCCTCTCTCCCCTCACCCCCCGGGCTCAGTGCTGCCCTCTCCCCTCTATCTCTCCCCCCTCACACACTCTCCCCTCAGTCTCTCCCCCTGTCCCCTCTCCCCCCTCACTCTCTCTCCCCCCTCACTCTCTCCCCCTCACACTCCCCTGTCCCCTCTCTCCTCTCACCCCCCGGGCTCAGTGCTGCCCTCTCCCCCCTCACTCTCCACCCTCACACATTCTCCCCCCTGACTCCCCCTCACCCCCCCGGGCTCAGTGCTGCCCTCTCCCCCTATCACTCTCCCCCCCTCACACTCTCCTGTCCCCTCTCTCCCCCCCTCTCTCCCCTCACCCCCAGGGCTCAGTGCTGCCCTCTCCCCTCCATCTCTCCCCCCTCACACACTCTCTCTCCCACCTTAGTCTCTCCCCCCTCAGTGTCTCCCCCTCACACTCCCCTCTCACTCTCCCCTCACCCCCCGGGATCAGTGCTGCCCTCTCCCTCTATCTCTCTCCCCCTCACTCCCTCTCCCCCCTCAGTCTCCCCCTGTCCACTCTCTCCCCCTCACTCTCTCTCCCCCCTCACTCTCTCTCTCTCCCCCCTCACTCCTCTCTTCCCCCCCCCCTCACTCTCTCCCCCCCCTCAATCTCTCCTCCCCCCTCAATCTCTCCCCCCACTCACACTCCCCTGTCCCCCTCTCCCCCCCGGGCTCAGTGCTGCCCTCTCCCCCTATCACACTCCCCCTCTCCCCCCCCTCACTCCCCCCCCCCCTCACTCCCCCCTCACACTCCCCTGTCCCCTCTCTCCCCCCTCACACACTCTCCCCCTCAGTCTCTCCCCCTGTCCCCTCTCTCCCCCCTCACACACTCTCCCCCTCAGTCTCTCCCCCTGTCCCCTCTCTCCCCCTGCTCTCCCCTCACCTCAGTGCTGCCCTCTCCCTCTATCTCTCTCCCCCTCACTCCCTCTCCCCCCCTCAGTCTCCCCCTGTCCCCTCTCTCCCCCTCACTCTCTCCTCTCCCCCTCACTCTCTCCTCTTCCCCCCCCCCTTACTCTCTCCCCCCCCTCACTCTCTCCCCCCCCACTCACTCTCCCCCTTCACTCTCTCCCCCCACTCACTCTCTCCCCCCCCGTCACCCCTCTCTCCCCCCTCACTCCCCCCTCACACACTCTCCCCCTCATTCTCTCCCCCTGTCCCCTCCTCCTACCCCCTGGCTCAGTGCTGCGCTCTCCCCTGTCCCCTCTATCTCTCTCCCCCTATCACTCTCCCTCGCTTACTCTCTCCCCCTTCTCCCCTCATCCCCGGGCTCAGTGCTGCCCTCTCCCCTCTATCTCTCCCCCCTCACACACTCTCCCCTCAGTCTCTGCCCCCCTCAGTCTCCCCCTGTCCCCTCTCTCCCCTCACCCCCGGGCTCAGTGCTGCGCTCTCCCCTGTCCCCTCTATCTCTCTCCCCCTATCACTCTCCCCCCTTACTCTCTCCCCCCTCTCCCCTCACCCCCCGGTCTCAGTGTTGCCCTCTCCCCTCTATCTCTCCCCCCTCACACACTCTCTCTCCCCCTCTCTCCCCCTCACTCTCTCTCCCCCCTCACTCTCTCATCTCCCCCCCCCCTCACTCTCTCCCCCCCCCCTCACTCTCTCCCCCCCCTCACTCCCCCCTCACCCTCCCCTGTCCCCTCGCTCTCCCCTCACACTCCCCTCTCACTCTCCACTCACCCCCCGGGCTCAGTGCTGCCCTCTCCCTCTAGCTCTCCCCCCTCACACATTCTCCCCCTCACTCCCTCTCCCCCCTCAGTCTCCCCCTGTCCCCTCTCTCCCCCTCACTCTCTCTCCCCCCTCACTCTGTCCCCCCCCCCTCACTTCCCCCTCACACTCCCCTCTCACCCCAGGCTCAGTGCTGTCCTCTCCCCTCTATCACTCTCCCCCTCTCCCCCCTCACACACTCTCCCCTCAGTCTCTCCCCCTGTCCCCTCTCCCCCCTCACTCTCTCTCCCCTCACCCCCCGGGCTCAGTGCTGCCCTCTCCCCCTATCACTCTCCCCCTCTCCCCCCCATCACTGCCCCCTCACACTCCCCTGTCCCCTCTCTCCCACCTCTCTCCCCCCTCACACACTTTCCCCCTCAGTCTCTCCCCTGTCCCCTCTCTCCCCCCGCTCTCCCCTCACCCCCCGGGCTCAGTGATGCCCTCTACCTCTATCTCTCTCCCCCTCACTCCCTCTCCCCCCTCACTCTCTCCTCTCCCCCCCCCACACTCTCCTGCCCCCCTTCACTCTCTCTCCCCCCTCACTCTCTCCCCCCCCTCACTCTCTCCCCCCTCACTCTCTCCCCCCCTCACTCCCCCCTCACACTCCCCTGTCCCCTCTCTTCCCCCTCACTCCCCCCTCACACACTCTCCCCCTCACTCTCTCCCCCCTCACTCTCTCCCCCTGTCCCCTCTCTCCCCTCACCCCCCGGGCTCAGAGCTGCCCTCTCCCCTGTCCCCTCTATCCCTCTCCCCCTATCACTCTCCCCCACTCACTCTCTCCCCCCTCTCCCCTCACCCTCCGGGCTCAGTGCTGCCCTCTCCCCTCTATCTCTCCCCCTTCACACACTCTCCACTCAGTCTCTCCCCCTGTACCCCTCTCCCCCCTCACTCTCTCTCCCCCCTCACTCCCCTGTCCCCTCTCTCCCCTCACCCCCCGGGCTCAGTGCTGCCCTCTCCCCTCTATCTCTCCCCCCTCACACACTCTCTCTCCCCCTCTCTCCCCCTCACTCTCTCTCCCCCCTCACTCTCTCATCTCCCCCCCCCTCACTCTCTCCCCCCCCTCACTCTCTCCCCCCCCTCACTCCCCCCTCACCCTCCCCTGTCCCCTCGCTCTCCCCTCACACACTCTTCCCCTCACTCTCTCCACCCCTTACTCTCTCCCCCTGTCCCCTCTCTCCCCTCACTCCCCGGGCTCAGTGCTGCCCTCTCCCCTCTATCTCTCCCCCCTCACACACTCTCCCCCTGTCCCCTCTCCCCCCTCACTCTCTCTCCCCCCTCACTCTCTCCCCCTCACACTCCCCTGTCCCCTCTCTCCCCTCACCCCCCGGGCTCAGTGCTGCCCTCTCCCCCCTCACTCTCCACCCTCACACATTCTCCGCCCTGACTCCCCCTCACCCCCACGGGCTCAGTGCTGCCCTCTCCCCCTATCACTCTCCCCCCCTCACACTCTCCTGTCCCCTCTCTCCCCCCCTCTCTCCCCTCACCCCCCGGGCTCAGTGCTGCCCTCTCCCCCTATCTCTCTCCCCCATCACACACTCTCTACCCCCTCACTCCCCCCTCACACTCCCCTGTCCCCTCTCTCACCTCACCCCCCGGGCTCAGTGCTGCCCTCTCCCCCTATCACTCTTCCCTCACACACTCTCTCCCCTCAGTCTCTCCCCCTCTCACTCCCCTGTCCCCTCTCTCACCCCTCTCTCCTCTCTCCCCCCTCGCTCAGTGCTGCCCTCTCCCCCTATCACTCTCCCCCCTCAGTCTCTCCACCTCACACTCCCCTGTCCACTCTCTCCCCTCTCTCCTCTCTCTCCCCTCACCCCCCCGGGCTCAGTGCTGCCCTCTCCCCCTATCACTCTCTCCCTCTCCTCCCTCACTCTCTCCCTCTCCCCCCTCAGTCTCTCCCCCTCTCCCCCCCCTCACTCTCCCTCCCCCTGTCCCCTCTCCCCTCACCCCCCGGGAAAGTGCTGCCCTCTCCCCCTATCACTCTCCCCCTATCACTCTCTCCCCCCTCACACTCCCCTGTCCCCTCTCTCCCCTCACCCCCCAGGCTCAGTGCTGCCCTCTCCCCTCTATCTCTCCCCCCCTCTCTCCCTCAGTCTCTCCCCCTCTCCCCTCTCTCCCCCTCACCCCCCGGGCTCAGTGCTGCCCTCTCCCCCTTCACTCTCCCCCCTCACTCCCTCTCCCCCCTCACACTCCCCTGTCCCCACTCTCCGCCGTCAGGCTCTCTCCCCTCACCCCCCGGGCTCAGTGCTGCGCTCTCCCTCTATCTCTATCCCCCCTCACTCTCTCTCCCCCCCTCAGTCTTTCCCCCTCACACTCCCCTGTCCCCTCTCTCCCCCTTCTCTCCCCTCACCCCCCCCCGGGCTCAGTGCTGCCCTCTCCCCCTATCTCTCTCCACCCGACACACACTCTCTCCCCCCCTCACTCCCCCCTCACACTCCCCTCTCCCCCCCTCACTCTCTCCCCCCTCACACTCCCCTCTCTCCCCCCTCACACTCCCCTCTCTCCCCTCACACCCTCGGGCTCAGTGCTGCCCACTCCCCCTATCTCTCTCCCCCCTCACACACACTCTCCCCCTCACTCTCTCCCCCCTCACTCTCTCCCCCTGTCCCCTCTCTCCCCTCACCCCCCGGGCTCAGAGCTGCCCTCTCCCCTGTCCCCTCTATCCCTCTCCCCCTATCACTCTCCCCCACTCACTCTCTCCCCCCTCTCCCCTCACCCTCCGGGCTCAGTGCTGCCCTCTCCCCTCTATCTCTCCCCCCTCACACACTCTCCACTCAGTCTCTCCCCCTGTACCCCTCTCCCCCCTCACTCTCTCTCCCCCCTCACTCCCCTGTCCCCTCTCTCCCCTCACCCCCCGGGCTCAGTGCTGCCCTCTCCCCTCTATCTCTCCCCCCTCACACACTCTCTCTCCCCCTCTCTCCCCCTCACTCTCTCTCCCCCCTCACTCTCTCATCTCCCCCCCCTCACTCTTTCCCCCCCCCCTCACTCCCCCCTCACCCTCCCCTGTCCCCTCGCTCTCCCCTCACACACTCTCCCCCTCACTCTCTCCACCCCTTACTCTCTCCCCCTGTCCCCTCTCTCCCCGGGCTCAGTGCTGCCCTCTCCCCTCTATCTCTCCCCCCTCACACACTCTCCCCTCAGTCTCTCCCCCTGTCCCCTCTCCCCCCTCACTCTCTCTCCCCCCTCACTCTCTCCCCCTCACACTCCCCTGTCCCCTCTCTCCCCTCACCCCCCGGGCTCAGTGCTGCCCTCTCCCCCCTCACTCTCCACCCTCACACATTCTCCCCCCTGACTCCCCCTCACCCCCCCGGGCTCAGTGCTGCCCTCTCCCCCTATCACTCTCCCCCCCTCACACTCTCCTGTCCCCTCTCTCCCCCCCTCTCTCCCCTCACCCCCCGGGCTCAGTGCTGCCCTCTCCCCCTATCTCTCTCCCCCCTCACACACTCTCAACCCCCTCACTCCCCCCTCACACTCCCCTGTCCCCTCTCTCACCTCACCCCCCGGGCTCAGTGCTGCCCTCTCCCCCTATCACTCTTCCCTCACACACTCTCTCCCCTCAGTCTCTCCCCCTCTCACTCCCCTGTCCCCTCTCTCACCCCTCTCTCCTCTCTCCCCCCTCGCTCAGTGCTGCCCTCTCCCCCTATCACTCTCCCCCCTCAGTCTCTCCACCTCACACTCCCCTGTCCACTCTCTCCCCTCACCCCCCCGGGCTCAGTGCTGCCCTCTCCCCCTATCACTCTCTCCCTCTCCCCCCTCACTCTCTCCCTCTCCCCCCTCAGTCTCTCCCCCTCTACCCCCCCTCACTCTCCCTCCCCCTGTCCCCTCTCCCCTCACCCCCCGGGAAAGTGCTGCCCTCTCCCCCTATCACTCTCCCCCTATCACTCTCTCCCCCCTCACACTCCCCTGTCCCCCTCTCTCCCCTCACCCCCCAGGCTCAGTGCTGCCCTCTCCCCTCTATCTCTCCCCCCCTCTCTCCCTCAGTCTCTCCCCCTCTCCCCCCTCTCCCCCTCACCCCCCGGGCTCAGTGCTGCCCTCTCCCCCTTCACTCTCCCCCCTCACTCCCTCTCCCCCCTCACACTCCCTGTCCCCACTCTCCGCCGTCAGGCTCTCTCCCCTCACCCCCCGGGCTCAGTGCTGCGCTCTCCCTCTATCTCTCTCCCCCCTCACTCTCTCTCCCCCCCTCAGTCTTTCCCCCTCACACTCCCCTGTCCCCTCTCTCCCCCTTCTCTCCCCTCACCCCCCCCGGGCTCAGTGCTGCCCTCTCCCCCTATCTCTCTCCACCCCACACACACTCTCTCCCCCCCCTCACTCCCCCCTCACACTCCCCTCTCCCCCCCTCACTCTCTCCCCCTCACACTCCCCTCTCTCCCCCCTCACACTCCCCTCTCTCCCCTCACACCCTCGGGCTCAGTGCTGCTCACTCCCCCTATCTCTCTCCCCCCTCACACACACTCTCCCCCTCAGTCTCTCCCCCTGTCCCCTCTCTCCCCTCACCCCCCCCGGGGTCAGTGCTGCCCTCTCCCCCTATCTCTCTCCCCCGTCACTCTCTCCCCCTCTCCCCCCTCACTCTCTCTACCCCCCCTCAGTCTCTCCCCCTCACACTCCCCTGTCCCCTCTCTCTCCCCTCTCTCCCCTCACCCCGACGGGCTCAGTGCTGCCCTCTCCCCCTATCTCTCTCCCCCCTCTCACACTCTCTCCCCCCCTCACACTCCCCTGTCCCCCCTCTCCCCCCTCACTCCCTCTCCCCCCCATCACTCTCTCCGCCCTCACCCCCCGGGCTCAGTGCTGCCCTCTCCCCCTATCTCTTTCCCCCCTCACTCTCTCTCCCCCCTCACACACACTCTCCCCCTCAGTCTCTCCCCCTGTCCCCTCTCTCCCCTCACCCCCCAGGCTCAGTGCTGCCCTCTCCCCCTATCACTCTCTCTTCCCCCTCACTCCCCCCTCACACTCCCCTGTCCCCTCTCCCCCCCTCGCACTCCCCTGTCCCCTCTCTCCCCCTCACACTCCCCTGTCCCCTCTCTCCCCTCACCCCCCGGGCTCAGTGCTGCCCTCTCCCCCCTCACTCTCCCTCCCCTCACACTCCCCTGTCCCCTCTATCTCTCCCCCCTCACTCTCTCCCCCCTCACACACTCTCCCCCTCACTCCTCCCTCACACTCCACCTGTCCCCTCTCTCTCCCCTCACCCCCCGGGCTCAGTGCTGCCCTCTCC
>NW_027254056.1:0-9599 GCF_044704955.1 Pristiophorus japonicus
GTCTGAGGGGGAGCGAGGGAGAGACTGAGGGGGAGAGAGAGAGAGACTGAGGGGGAGGGATAGAGAGAGAGAGACTGAGGGGGAGAGAGAGAGAGAGACTGAGGGGGGGAGAGATAGAGAGAGAGAAAGAGAGAGACTGAGGGGGGGAGAGAGAGAGAGAGAGACTGAGGGGGGGAGGGAGAGAGAGACTGAGGGGGAGAGAGAAAGTAATGGGGGGGGGAGCGAGGGAGAGACTGAGGGGGAGCGAGGGAGAAACTGAGGGGGAGAGAGAGAGAGACTGAGGGAGAGAGAGAGAGAGAGCTGAGGGGGAGGGAGAGAGATAGAGACTGAGGGGGGGAGAGATAGAGAGAGAGAAAGAGAGAGACTGAGGGGGGAGAGAGAGAGAGAGAAAGACTGAGGGGGGGAGGGAGAGAGAAACTGAGGGGGAGCGAGGGAGAGACTGAGAGAGAGAGAGAGAGGGACTGAGGGGGAGAGAGAGAGAGAGGGGGAGACTGAGGTGGGGAGAGAGAGAGAGAGAGAGACAGACTGAGGGGGGAGGGAGAGACTGAGAGGGAGAGAAAGAGAGAGACTGAGGGGCGGAGAGAGAGAGAGAGAGAGAGAGACTGAGGGGGGAAGAGAGAGAGAGAGAGACTGATGGGGAGAGAGAGAGATAGACTGAGGGAGAGAGAGACAGACTGAGGGAGAGAGAGACTGAGGGGGAGAGAGAGACTGAGGGGGGGAGAGACTGAGGGGGAGGGAGAGAGAGAATGAGGGAGGGAGAGAGAGAGAGAGACTGAGGGGTAGAGAGAGAGCAACTGAGGGGGAGAGTGAGAGAGAGAGAGAGAGAGAGAGTGAGAGCCTGATGGGTAGAGAGAGAGAGAGAGAGAGACTGATGGGGAGAGAGAGAGAGACTGAGGGGGAGATAGAGAGAGGCTGAGGGGGGGAAAGATAGAGAGAGACTGAGGGTGAGGGAGAGAGAGAGAGAGAGAGAGAGAGAGAGACTGAGAGAGAGAGAGAGAGAGAGAGACTGAGGGAGAGAGAGAGAGAGAGAGAGACTGAGGGGGAGAGAGAGAGAGAGAGAGAGAGAGACTGAGAGAGAGAGAGAGAGAGACTGAGGGAGAGAGAGAGAGAGCGAGAGAGAGAGACTGAGGGGGAGAGAGGGAGAGACTGAGGGGGAGAGAGAGAGAGACTGAGGGGGAGAGAGAGAGACTGAGGGGGAGAGAGAGAGAGACTGGGGGGGGAGAGTGAGAGAGAGACTTTGAGGGTGTGGGAATGGAGCAGGGGAGTCAGAGTGAGAGAGAGACGGAGTGAGAGAGAGCGATGGAGAGGTAGAAAGAGACAGAGACGGAGAGAAAGGGAGACAGAGAGAGAACGAGGGAGACAGAGACTGAGGGACGGGAGACTGAAGGAGGAGATATGGAGGGCAAGGAGACTGAGGAGGGGCGAGACTGAGGGAGCGAGACTGAGGGAGAGACTGATGGAGGGGGATGGAGGGAGGGAGACGGAGGGAGAGAGACGGAGGGAGAGAGACTGAGGGAGGGGATGGAGGGAGAGAGTTGGAGGGAGAGAGACGGAGGGAGGGAGAGACGGAGGGAGGGAGATGGAGGGAGAGAGACGGAGGGAGAGAGACTGAGGGAGGGGATGGAAGGAGGGAGACTGAGGGAGAGAGACGGAGGGGGATGGAGGGAGAGAGACGGAGGTAGAGAGAGACGGAGGGAGGAGAGACTGAGGGAGAGAGACGGAGGGAGAGAGACGGAGGGAGGGAGACGGAGGGAGAGAGACGGAGGGAGAGAGACGGAGGAAGAGAGACGAAGGGAGGGAGCCGGAGGGAGAGAGACGGAGGGAGAGAGACGGAGGGAGGGAGACGGAGGGAGAGAGACGGTGGGAGGGAGACGGAGGGAGAGAGACGGAGGGAGGGAGACGGAGGGAGAGAGACGGTGGGAGGGAGACGGAGGGAGGGAGACGGAGGGAGGGAGACGGAGGGAGAATGACTGAGGGAGAGAGACGGAGGGAGAGAGACGGAGGGAGGGAGACGGAGGGAGAGAGACGGAGGGAGAGAGACTGAGGGAGGGAGACTGAGGGAGAGAGACGGAGGGAGGGAGACGGAGGGAGTGATTGAGGGATGAGGAATGGAGGGAGAGTACACACTGAGGGTGTGAGGTAGACCGATGATGAGGTTGAACGATCAGGGATGGATTGGAACAGCGATGGTTGGAGAACAAGGTCGATGCAATCGGTAACATCCGTCTCGGTTACAGAAAGGATATATTGGTCTCGATTTCTGGGCTCCCTCGAAGCGTCCTACAGCCCCACCCAGTGAGGGCAGTGTGCCTCAGGTCTTCCCGCAAATATCCTGAAGGGTTTGGATCAACATCGGAGCAGGAGCTGGCCATTCGGCCCCTCCAGCCTGCTCCGCCATTTAATACCACCATGGCTGATCCCATCATGGACCCAGCTCCACTTCCCTGCCCGCCCCCTTATCGGTTCAGGAACTGTCTATCTCTGTCTTCAATATATTCAATGTCCCGGCTCCCACAGCTCTCTGAGGCAGCGAGTTCCACACATTTACAACCCTCTGAGAGAAGGAATCCCTCCTCATCTCAGCTTTAAATGGGCGGCCCCTTATTCTCAGACCATGCCCCTAGTTCCAGTCTCCCCCATCAGTGGGAACATCCTCTCTGCATCCACCTTGTCTCCAAAAAATGCTGCATTTTAATATACTTTTAGTGTCTGCCTCTGGGTGGATTTGAAGGTCATTCTCAGTGTTGCATCACTCCCTCCCCCCAGTGTGTGAGAGCAGGAGTTGCAGGGGGAGATGTGGGGGTGGGACTGTTTGTACAGCACCAGGGGCAATCTGGGGAAGGCAGTGAGGGAGGGACCCAAGATGGCTGCGCCCAGGCTGCAACCGGAAGTGCCTGGGAAAGGGAAAAAAAGCCTTCAAGCCTGGATCCAGGGGCTCTGAGAGACAGGGAGAGCAGAAGTAAGTCTTGCAAAATCATTAGAGGGCATGCATCTCTGCAAATAAGCTGCATTGAACAGAAATTGTCTTTGCATTTCTGCAAATAAGCTGCTTTTAATATAATTTATGTTTGCAATCTTGCAAATAAAGTGTCTTTTATTATAATTTGTCTTTGCATTTCTGCAAATAAGCTGCTTTTAATATAATTTATGTTTGCAATCTTGCAAATAAAGTGTCTTTTATTATAATTTGTCTTTGCATTTCTGCAAATAAGCTGCTTTTAATATAATTTATGTTTGCAATCTTGCAAATAAAGTGTCTTTTATTATAATTTGTCTTTGCATTTCTGCAAATAAGCTGCTTTTAATATAATTTATGTTTACAATCTTGCAAATAAAGTGTCTTTTATTATAATTTGTCTTTGCATTTCTGCAAATAAGCTGCTTTTAATATAATTTATGTTTACAATCTTGCAAATAAAGTGTCTTTTATTATAATTTGTCTTTGCATTTCTGCAAATAAGCTGCTTTTAATATAATTTATGTTTACAATCTTGCAAATAAAGTGTCTTTTATTATAATTTGTCTTTGCATTTCTGCAAATAAGCTGCTTTTAATATAATTTTGGGGGGTGCATATCTTCAAAAGCAACATTTAATATTCGAGTTTGCTATTCTGCAAATAAAGTGTGTTTTAATCCAGTTTGTCTCTGCATTTATTTAAAAGCTGCTTTTAATATAATTTGTGGCTGATTTTTTTAAAAAGCAAAATTTAAAGAAGGTTTTTCATTTATATAGCGCCTTTCACCACCACCGGACGTCCTAAAGCGCTTTACAGCCAACGAAGTACTTTTGGGAGTGCGGTCACTGTTGTATTGTGGGAAACGCAGCGGCCATTTCACGCACAGCAAGATCCCACACCCAGCGATGTGATAATGACCCGGATCATCTGTTTTAGTGATGTTGGTCGAGGGATAAATATTGGCCCCAGGACACCGGGGAGAGCTCCCCCTGCTCTTCTTCTAAATAGTCCCTCACTACCGCCCCTCCAACAGTACGTCTCCCTCAGTACTGCCCCTCCGACAGTACGTCTCCCTCAGTACTGTCCCTCCGACAGTACGTCTCCCTCAGTACTGCCCCTCCGACAGTACGTCTCTCCCTCAGTACTGTCCCTCCGACAGTACGTCTCCCTCAGTACTGCCCCTCCGACAGTACGTCTCTCCCTCAGTACTGTCCCTCCGACAGTACGGCACTCCCTCAGTACTGCCCCTCCGACAGTACGTCTCCCTCAGTACTGTCCCTCCGACAGTACGGCACTCCCTCAGTACTGTCCCTCCGACAGTACGTCTCTCCCTCAGTACTGCCCCTCCGACAGTACGTCTCCCTCAGTACTGCCCCTCCGACAGCACAGTACGGCACTCCCTCAGTACTGCCCCTCCGACAGTACGTCTCCCTCAGTACTGTCCCTCCGACAGCGCAGTACGGCACTCCCTCAGTACTGCCCCTCCGACAGTACGTCTCCCTCAGTACTGCCCCTCCGACAGTACGGCACTCCCTCACTACCGCCCCTCCGACAGCGCAGTATGGCGCTCCCTCTGTGCTGACACTCCGAGTGCAGTACTGAGGGAGTGCCGCACTGCTTGCCCTCTCGGGAGGATGTAAAAGATCCCGGAGCCACTATTTGGAAGAAGAGCAGGGGGAGCTCTTCCTGGTGTCCTGGGGCCAATATTTATCCCTCGACCAACATCACTAAAACAGATAATCCGGGTCATTATCACATCGCTGGGTGTGGGATCTTGCTGTGCGTGAATGGGCTGCCCCCGTTGCAACAGCGACTGCACTCCGGAAAGTGTTCCATTGGCTGTAAAGCGCTGTTGGAGGATGTGCGATGGTGGGGGAAGTCACCAGCTCGATACATACATGGAAAATAGGTGCAGGAGTTGGCCATTGGGCCCTTCGAGCCTGCCCCGACATTCAATGAGTTAATGGCTGAACATGCAACTTAGTTCCCCCTTCCTGCTTTCTCTCCATACCCCTTGATCCCCCGAGTAGTAAGGACTACATCGAACTCCCTTTTGATTTCCTCTTTAACCAGCAACGCCTCCTTTTCCTCTCTGTCTATCCTTCCTAAATGCTGAACAGCCCTGGATGTTGAGTTCCCAGCCTTGGTCACCCTGGAGCCATGTCTCCGTGAGGCCAATCACATTGTGTCCGTTAACTGCTATCTGTACAGTTAATTCATCCACTTATTCCCAATACTCTTCGTATTGAGGCACAGGGCCTTCAGGCTTGTCTTTTTAACACACTTTGCCCCTTTTGAATGTTGCTGTAATGTGGCCCTTTCTGCCTTGGCTTTCTCTGCCCTCCACTTTTACTCTTCTCCTCCTTTCTGTCTTTTGCTTCTGACCCCCTTCTATTTCCCTCTGTCTCCCTGCCAAGATATCCATCCCCCTGCCATATTAGTTTAACCCCTCCCCAACAGCACCAGCAAACACTCCCCCCTCGGACATTGGTTCTGGTCCTGACCAGGTGCAGACTGTCCGGTTTGTACTGGTCCCACCTCCCCCAGAACCGGTTCCAATGCCCCAGGGATTTGAATCCCTCCCTGCTGCACCACTGCTCAAGCCACGTATTGATCTGAGCCATCCTGCGACTCCGAGTCTGACTAGCTCGTGGCACTGGGAGCAATCCCCAGATTACTACTTGTGAGGTCCTACTTTTTAATTTAACTCCGAGCTCCCGAAATTCGTCTCGTAGGACCTCATCCCGTTTTTTACCGATGTCATTGGTTCCGATATGCACCACGACAACTGGCTGTTCATCCTTCCTTTTCAGAATGTCCAGCACCCGCTCCGAGACATCCTTGACCCTTGCACCAGGGAGGCAACATACCATCCTGGAGTCTCGGTTGTGGCCGCAGA
Source organism: Pristiophorus japonicus (assembly GCF_044704955.1). NCBI lineage: Eukaryota > Metazoa > Chordata > Chondrichthyes > Pristiophoridae > Pristiophorus > Pristiophorus japonicus. The sequence continues at coordinate 5,858 of NW_027254056.1, forward strand.
AACGCCTATCTATTCCCCTTACAATCGAATCCCCGATCACTGTCGCTCTCCCACTCTTTCTCCTGCCCTCCCGTGCAGCAGAGCCAGCCGCGGTGTCATGAACCTGGCTGCTGCTGCCCTCTCCTGATGTGTCATCCCCCCTCAACAGTACCCAAAGCGGTGTTTATCCTCCACACGACCCACCTCCGAGCACTCTCCAGCTCACTCTCTCACCAAAGCCTTCTATTCCATTAAAGTGTGTGGGGAGAGAGGAGAGTGGGACTAGACTGGGGGGATATTAATGGGTGAGGGGAGAGTGGGACTAGACTGGGGGGATATTAATGGGTGAGGGGAGAGTGGGACTAGACTGGGGGGATATTAATGGGTGAGGGGAGAGTGGGATTAGACTGGGGGGATATTAATGGGTGAGGGGAGAGTGGGACTAGACTGGGGGGATATTAATGGGTGAGGGGAGAGTGGGATTAGACTGGGGGGATATTAATGGGTGAGGGGAGAGTGGGATTAGACTGGGGGGATATTAATGGGTGAGGGGAGAGTGGGATTAGACTGGGGGGATATTAATGGGTGAGGGGAGAGTGGGATTAGACTGGGGGGATATTAATGGGTGAGGGGAGAGTGGGATTAGACTGGGGGGATATTAATGGGTGAGGGGAGAGTGGGATTAGACTGGGGGGATATTAATGGGTGAGGGGAGAGTGGGATTAGACTGGGGGGATATTAATGGGTGAGGGGAGAGTGGGACCAGACTGGGGGGATATTAATGGGTGAGGGGAGAGTGGGATTAGACTGGGGGGATATTAATGGGTGAGGGGAGAGTGGGATTAGACTGGGGGGATATTAATGGGTGAGGGGAGAGTGGGATTAGACTGGGGGGATATTAATGGGTGAGGGGAGAGTGGGATTAGACTTGGGGGATATTAATGGGTGAGGGGAGAGTGGGATTAGACTGGGGGGATATTAATGGGTGAGGGGAGAGTGGGATTAGACTGGGGGGATATTAATGGGTGAGGGGAGAGTGGGATTAGACTGGGGGGATATTAATGGGTGAGGGGAGAGTGGGATTAGACTGGGGGGATATTAATGGGTGAGAGGAGAGTGGGATTAGACTGGGGGGATATTAATGGGTGAGGGGAGAGTGGGATTAGACTGGGGGGATATTAATGGGTGAGAGGAGAGTGGGATTAGACTGGGGGGATATTAATGGGTGAGGGGAGAGTGGGATTAGACTGGGGGGATATTAATGGGTGAGGGGAGAGTGGGATTAGACTGGGGGGATATTAATGGGTGAGGGGAGAGTGGGATTAGACTGGGGGGATATTAATGGGTGAGGGGAGAGTGGGATTAGACTGGGGGGATATTAATGGGTGAGGGGAGAGTGGGATTAGACTGGGGGGCTATTAATGGGTGAGGGGAGAGTGGGATTAGACTGGGGGAATATTAATGGGTGAGGGGAGAGTGGGATTAGACTGGGGGGATATTAATGGGTGAGGGGAGAGTGGGATTAGACTGGGGGGATAATAATGGGTGAGGGGAGAGTGGGATTAGACTGGGGGGATATTAATGGGTGAGGGGAGAGTGGGATTAGACTGGGGGATATTAATGGGTGAGGGGAGAGTGGGATTAGACTGGGGGGATATTAATGGGTGAGGGGAGAGTGGGATTAGACTGGGGGGATATTAATGGGTGAGGGGAGAGTGGGATTAGACTGGGGGGATATTGAAGAATATGGTTGTTGACCCCTCTGCCAAGGGAAACAGGTCTGTCCTATCCACTCTATCCACCCCCCTCATCATTTTATACACCTCTATCAGGTCTCCCCTCAGCCTCCTCTGTTCCAAAGAAAACAACCCCAGCCTCTCCAATCTTCCCTCGTCGCCAAAATTCTCCAGTCCCGGCAACATCCTGGTAAATCTCCTCTGTACCCTCTCCAGTGCAACATCCTGGTAAATCTCCTCTATACCCTCTCCAGTGCAACATCCTGGTAAATCTCCTCTGTACCCTCTCCAGTGCAACATCCTGGTAAATCTCCTCTGTACCCTCTCCAGTGCAACATCCTGGTAAATCTCCTCTTTACCCTCTCCAGTGCAACATCCTGGTAAATCTCCTCTGTACCCTCTCCAGTGCAACATCCTGGTAAATCTCCTCTGTACCCTCTCCAGTGCAACATCCTGGTAAATCTCCTCTGTACGGCGGTGCAGATTCGAGGGGCCGAATGGCACTTTGACAGGAAAAATAGAAAAGCAAGTTATTATTACAGCGGGACCTGGGGGTTACTTGTACATGAAACACAAAAGGTTAGTATGCAGGTACAGCAAGTGATCAGGAAGGCCAATGGTATCTTGGCCTTTATTGCAAAGGGGATGGAGTATAAAAGCAGGGAAGTCTTGCTCCAGTTATACAGGGTATTGGTGAGGCCACACCTGGAGTACTGCGTGTAGGTTTGGTCTCCGTATTTACGAAAGGATATACTTTGCTTTGGAGGCAGTTCAGAGAAGGTTCACTCGGTTGATTCCGGGGATGAGGGGGTTGACTTATGAGGAAAGGTTGAGCCTCTATCATTGGAATTCAGAAGAATGAGAGGTGATCTTATCGAAACGTATCAGATTATGAGGGGGCTCGACAAGGTGGATGCAGAGAGGATGTTCCCACTGATGGGGGAGACTGGAACTAGGGGCATGGTCTTAGAATAAGGGGCCGCCCATTTAAAGCTGAGATGAGGAGGGATTCCTTCTCTCAGAGGGTTGTAAATGTGTGGAACTCGCTGCCTCAGAGAGCTGTGGAAGCCGGGACATTGAATAAATTGAAGACAGAGATAGACAGTTCCTTAACCGATAAGGGGGCGGGCAGGGAAGTGGAGCTGGGTCCATGATCGGATCAGCCATGGTCGTATTAAATGGTGGAGCAGGCCCGAGGGGCCGAATGGGTGAGAGGGGGAGAGAGCAAGACGGAGAGAGAGAGGTGGAGCGAGAGACGGAGAGAGAGAGAGACGGAGCGCGAGAGATGGAGAGAGAGAGGTGGAGCGAGAGACGGAGAGAGAGAGGTGGAGCGAGAGACGGAGAGAGAGAGGCGGAGAGAGAGAGGTGGAGCGAGAGACGGAGGGGGAGAGAGAGACGGAGCGCGAGAGATGGAGAGCGAGAGGTGGAGCGAGAGACGGAGAGAGAGAGGTGGAGCGAGAGACGGAGAGAGAGAGGTGGAGCGAGAGGCAGAGACAGAGAGGCGGAGCGAGAGACGGAGAGAGAGAGGGGGAGCGAGAGACTGAGAGAGAGAGGGAGTGAGAGACGGAGAGAGAGAGGGGGAGCGAGAGACGGAGAGAGAGAGAGAGAGGGAGTGAGAGACGGAGAGAGAGAGGGGGGGAGAAAGAGAGGGGGGCAGCGAGAGACGGAGAGAGAGGGGGAGCGAGAGATGAAGAGAGAGAGGGGGAGCGAGAGACGGAGAGAGAGAGAGAGGGGGAGCGAGAGATGGAGAGAGAGAGGGGGAGCGAGAGATGGAGAGAGAGGTGGGGAGCGAGAGATGAAGAGAGAGAGGGGGAGCGAGAGACGGAGAGAGAGAGGGGGAGCGAGAGACGAAGAGACAGAGGGAGAGCGAGAGACGGAGAGAGAGATGGGGAGCGAGAGATGAAGAGAGAGAGGGGGAGCGAGAGACGGAGAGAGAGATGGGGAGCGAGAGACGGAGAGAGAGAGGGGGAGCGAGAGATGAAGAGACAGAGGGAGAGCGAGAGACGGAGAGAGAGATGGGGAGGGAG
>NW_027254057.1:0-9587 GCF_044704955.1 Pristiophorus japonicus
TCTCTTCTCCCCCCTCTCCCTCTTTGGCACCAGTACTGGGGAATGTCCATGAACTGAAACCCCTTCCTCCCACACCACTCTTTGAGCCACACATTTAAACCTCATCTGTTTGTCCCTATGCCAATTTGCCCGTGGCTCGGGTAACAATTCAGAGATTACTACCTTTTTTTTGAAGTTCTGCTTTTTAATTTGGATCCTAGCTCCTCAAACTCTCAGAAGATCCTTATTCCTGGTTCTACCTATGTCATTGGTTCCTACGTGGACCATGACAACTGGTTCCTCCCCCTCCCATTCCAAAGTTCTTCTCCAGCCGCGAGGAGGTATCCTTAACCCTGGAAACACAATCTCTGGAATTAACTGTCACGGCTGCAGAGAACAGAATCTATCCCCCCTGACTGCACTGTCACCTATCACTACCACGTTCCTTTTTACTCTTCTTCCACCCCCGCCCCCTCCCCAAAACTTGCATAGCCTCCTATACTATGGTGCCATGGTCAGTTTGTACATCCTCCCTGTAATCCTTTTCCTCATTTGTCGTACCTGTTGGACAAGTTCAAGGGCTAAGGCTCCTGCATCACTACAACAGGCGAGGGGGGGATTAAAGCTTGGGAGGGGCGAGGCCATGGAGGGATTTGAAAATAAGTATAAGAATTTTGAAATCTAGGTGTTGCTTAATCGGAAGCCAATATAGGTCAATGAGCACGGGGGTAATGGGTGAGCAGGACTTGGTGCAAATTAGGACATGGCCAACCAATTTTAGGATCACCCCTAGTTTACATAGGGTAGAATGTGAGAGGCCAGCCAGGAATGGATTGGGATAGTCAAGTCTAGAGATAACAAAAGCATGGATGAGGGCTTCGGTAGTGGATGAACTGAGGCAAGGGTGGAGATGGGCGATGTTAGAGGTGGAAATAGGTGCACTTAGTTATGCTGCGGATATGTGATCGGAAGCTCATTTCAGGGTCAAATGTGACACCAAGGTTGCGAAGAGCAGGGGATGACCACGGATACAGTTGAGCAGGTCAGAAAGCAGCTTCCAGTCCAGGAGCCATTTTGTACATTTTGGGTCCCCATATCTGCCTCACTCGCAGTCACACCCTCCTGTCCCTGACCATTGATGAACTCTGAAGTACTACTTAACCTAAGGGGGTGTGACTGCCTCCAGGAGGCAAAGTGTCCAGGTAACTCTCCCCATCCCTGATGCCCTGCAATTTCTGCACCTCGTGCTCCAGCTCAACAACTCTGAGCCAAAGATCCTCGAGCTGCAGACACTGCAGATGTGGCTACTCGGGATTGTGATGCTTTCCACAAACTCCTACATGCTGCGGTTATGGCACATCACCTGCCCTGCCATGTCTGTCTAACCTTCATTTGTTTGGTTAGTTAATTCTCTTTTAATCAATTATTTTAGTTTTATTACTTAATCCATTTATCTAGTTTCATTACTAATTTTAATAAAGTAAAGCTATAGCAATTTATAGTTTCTTAGCTAGCTTAGAGACTAAAAAAAACTAGTACTCTCCAACCAATCACCTACCTGCAGTCCTGTGACGTCACTCCTCGCTTTTGCTGTTCTCTAAGAATATGTGCTCCTCCCAGCTGGTTCTCCTACTCTTTATATCCACTCCTTTCAGTCAATTCTTCCACTCCTTATATTCTAGGAATTTACTTGCTTTGAGCCCTTTTAACTTGTCGAGGGTGCCTATATAATTTTTATTGAAATTCTTAATTGTATTTGCGTTATCGATCACTATTTTAAGGAAAGCAAGCTACTTGTGTTTTATAAGAAATGGGGGTAGGAGTAGGCCATTCGAGCCTGCTCCGTCATTCAATAAGATCATGACTGATCTACCTCAACTCTACTTTCTCACAAGTCCCCATATCCCTTTTTTTCCCCCTAGTGAATACTTGGAGGAAATAATTATTTAGTAAATTAACTATTATGCTGATCCTCATTTCCATCTTTTAAGGTTCTCTCCTCTTCTGACTTTTACTGTTCTAGTGCTGAAAGAATTTTGTACTATTATGGTTTATGTCTGTTGCCAAGTTTATTTTCCTTATTAAATCCTATTCAACGGGCCCCTTTTAAGCCCTCTGATTACCCATTTATAATGTTTCTTCTATATTAATTCTAGTGAACTCTCGTCTTTCTCCCTGTAGAATTGATGTCTTTTTCTTCCCCTTATTTAATGTCGGTGCTCCTATAATTCTGCTCTCTTGAGCATCCCTGATTATAGTTGCTCAGCCATCTGTTGCCCAAGTACTAAGCTCTGGAATTCCCTCCCTAAACCTCTGCTTCTCTACCTCTCTCTTTCTCCTTTTAAAAAGCTCCTTAAAACCTACCTTTTTGACCTAATTCTTCCTCATGTGGCTAGGTGTCAAATGTGTTGTCTTGTAATACTCCTGTGAAGCGAGTTGGGACATTTTACTACTATATAAATACTTGTATTAATTCAACGGCAACTTGCTTTATATAGCGCCTTTTAACATAGTAAAACAACCCACACGCTTTACAGGAGCGTTAGTAAAACAAATTTTGACGACAAGTCATACCAGGAGATGTAGGGGCAGATGACCAAAAGCTTTCAGTGGTAGGTTTCAAGGAGCGTCTTGAAGGAGGAAAGGGAGGCGGAGGGATTCCAAAGCTTAGGACCGAAGCAACTGAAGGCACGGCCACCAATGGTGGAGTGATTAAAATTGGAGTAGTTCAAGAGGGCAGAGATCTGGAGGAGATTTGAAAACCTGGGTGACAATTTTTAAATAGAGGCGTTACTTAACTAGGAGCCAATGTAGGTCAGCAAGCACAGGGGAACAAGTAAGGACACGGCAGCAGAGTTTATAAAAGTGTAGAACAAGGGAGGCTGGCCAGGAATACATTGGAATAGTCAAGTCTAGAGGTACCATGGGCATGGATGACAGTTTCCGCTGTCTTTGTGATGGTGTGAATGAGTTGGGAAGCTCATGTGATCAAACATAACACCAAACAGACTGGGTCAACTTGACGGTTGCAAGGGATCGGAGTTTGTGGTGTGGATCAAAGTCAGTGATTTTGGTCTTCACAATATTTATCTGGAGGACATTTCTGCTCATCCAGTGCTACCTGTCGGACAAGCAGTCTGACTGTATAGAGACAGTGGCGGGGTCAAGAGGTAGAGCTTGGTATTGTCGGCGTATATGTGAAAATTCATGCTGTCGTTGGATGATGTCATTAAGGGGCAGCAAGTAGATGAGAAATAGGGGGCCCAGGATAGACTCTTGGGGGACACCAGAGTAATGGTGCAGGAGTGGGAAGAGAAACCATTGCAGGTGATTCTATGGCTACGACTAGAAAGATCGGAATGGAACCAAGCGAGTGCAGTCCCATCCAGCTGGACGACGGTGGAGAGGTGTTGGAGCAGAATTGTATGTTTAACTATGTCGAACGCTGCAAATGGCCCGTGAAGGACGAAAAGGGGTATCATTTGTGACCTTTAAGAGCTGTTTCAGTATTGGACAGGACCAAAAACTTGATTCGATGGATTCAAACAAAGAGTCCTGGGGAAAGTGGGCATGGATTTGGATGGCGACGACAGGTTTAAGGACTTTGGAGAGGAGAGGGAAGTTGGAGATGGGATGGGGTGGGGAGATGGTCAATGGTTGTTTTTTGAGGAGGGGGTGATAACTATAGATTTGAAGGAGTGGGGTGGGGGGGGACAGTACCTCAGGAGAGAGAACCATTAACAATTTCAGCTAACATGGGAGCACAAAAAAAATTGTGTGGTCGGCTATTTAGTAGGAATAGGGTCAAGAGAGCAGGAGGTTGGTCTCGCTGAGCTTTGAGAGGGCATTCGGGGAAATAAGAGAGAAACTTGAGAAATATGCAAATTTACGGTTAGGGCAATAGGAAACAGAGTTTATGCCAGTGGGCATGGGGAAGGGAGGGAAGTAGCAGAGGCAGCTGAATAGATGTTCTCGATCTTTGTAACAAAGTCTGTGTGCTCCTTGCATTTATTGGTGGAGGTTAGGGGGGAGGAGATGGGGGGAGGGTGGTTTGAGAAGATGGTTAGTGGTGAAGAGAAGCCTGGTGTTATCTTTGCCCCCTGGGATGATCGTAGTTTTAGTGATGGGAGAGCGGGACCCAATCTGCTTTGTGATCCAGCTGCATCTGGTGATGGATGGTTAAACCAGTTACCTACCAAAGACGTTCAAGTCTGTGACCCTTTGGAATCGAGGGAGTGGAGATGAGAGGCATACTGGGTGAATGACTAGGGTAAGAGTGTAATGGTTTAGTGGGAACAAGGGCATCAAAGGTGGTGGAGAGCGTGTAATTTAGCAAATCAGTAGCTGCAGAAATGTCAGAGTTGTCAGCCAAAGGCTAGATATTTGGGAATTTGACAGTGCAGTGGTAAGGGAGTTTTTTTTTCATGGGGTGGACACAGGTTAGGGGAGGAAGAAGGGGAGTAGCGAGGCTATGTGAGATGACAAGATCAAGGCAGTGTACATGGATACAGGTTGGACCTCTCTGGTCTGGGACACTCTAGCCCGGAAACATCTGTGGTTCGGCATTAGTCCCGGTTTCCCGCGCTTTTTGGCTCTGTTCTGTTGCGGAACTGCCGTTTTGTGTGGGTGGCGTCCCGGTTTCCCGCGCTTCCACAAAGTTTGTTTGCATCTGGCCGGCAGTCCTAGCTCTGTTCAGTGAAGTAATCGGGCTGTCCAAGGGAAGGGCAGGTGGCTGACTGAGGTACTGAAGCTGGGCCTGAAGGAGAGGAGGGGTGATTTAAAAAAAAACACTAAACCAGCATGTTAATTAATAAATGTGGCTGGGAGATTTCTACACAGTAAGCCCTGAGTTTCGCAGCCTGAGCTCGGAGCATGGCAGAGGCGTTCAGGAGCCCGGACACTGTCTACAGATATCGGTATGCCTCAGCTAGGCTTGACCTCCCGTTGTTTGGAAAATTCTTTTTTGGCACCAGTCAGGTCCCCAGGGTGCAAGACTACAGAGATCCAATCTGTTAGAGTTGATATGGAGGGAGAGATTAAAGGAGGGCAGTGAACTCAGGAGAGAGAACAGGACGAGTTGAAGTGGAGATTGAAATCACCGAGGATAAGAAGTTGCTTTGGGCAGAGGGAGGAGATATCTCCATGAGAAACTCTGATACTTGGATAGGTGATGCAGAACAAAGATTTTAAAAAAGAGATATTTGCTCAAAAGATAAGTTGCCAGAGGAGTAGGGAGACAAGACAAAGGTGTGATTTAGGAATCAAGGCTACACCACCATCGCAGCAGTTTGAGCAGGGCAAATGGAGGAAAGGATAGCCAGGTGGGGAAGCTTCATTTAAAGGGAAAAGTGTCATCATCCCTCAACCATGTTTTTGTCAAGGCCATGATGCCAATGTGATTATCCACAATAAGCTCATGGATGGGAAGGCCCTTATTCACAAGTGAACATACATTTTGAAGGGAAATGTGGAGAGGAGTGATGATGGCCGATATACACGGTTCAGAGCTGGGAGGGACCGGACGGAGGTTGGCCCACAGCAGGCGTGCAGGGCGGGGAGAAAATGGGATGGGGCAATTGGAATTGCTACTTATTAGCAAGCAGTGATGTGGGTTTTTTTTGTTCATGGAATGTGAGCATCGCTAGCAAGGCGAGAGGGATGGTGTACAAAAGCAGGGAGGTCCTGCTGCAACTGTACAGGGTATTGGTGAGGCCGCACCTGGAGTACTGCGTGCAGTTTTGGTCGCCTTACTTAAGGAGGGATATACTAGCGTTGGAAGGGATACAGAGACGATTCACTGGGCTGATTCCGGAGATGAGGGGGTTGCCTTGTGATGGTGGATTGAGTAGACTGGGTCTTTGCTCGTTGGAGTTCAGAGGGATGGGGGGGGGGTGATCTTGTAGAAACATTTGGAATAGTGGGGGGGATGGACGGGATAGAGGCAGAGAGGTTGTTTCCACTGGTCGTGAGGGCTGGAGCTGGGGGGCGCAGCCTCAAAATACGGGGGAGCCGAGTTGAGAGGGAATTTCTTCTCCCGGAGGGTTGTGGGTCTGTGGAGTTCTCTGCCCAAGGAGGCAGTTGAGGCTGGCTCATTGAATGTGTTCAAATCACAGATGGATAGATTTTTAACCAATAAGGGAATTAAGGGTTGTGGGGAGCGGGTGGGTGGGTGGGGCTGGGTTCATGGCCAGATCAGCCATGATCTTTTTGAATGGCGGAGCAGGCTCGAGGGGCTAGATGGCCTACTCCTGTTCCAAATTTTTATGTTCGAAGGCAAGCATTTATTGCCCTTGAGAAGATGGTGGTTAGCTTCCTTCTTGAACTGCTGCAATCCGTGTGGTGAAGGTACTCCCACAGTGCTGTTGGTGGGGCGGGGGGGTGGGTTCCAGGATTTTTATCCAGTGACGATGAAGGAACGGTGATATACTTCCAAGTCAGGATGGTGTGTGACTTGGAGGGGAACGTGGAGGTGGTGGTGTTCCTATGTGCCTGCTGTCCTTGTCCTAGGTGGTTGAGGTCGTGAGTTTGGGAGGTGTTGCCCAAGAAGCCTTGGTAAGTTGCTGCAGTGCATCTTGGAGATGGTCCACACTGCAGCCACGATACGTCTGTGATGGAGGGAGTGAATGTTTAAGCTGGTGGATGGGGTGCCAATCAAGCGGACTGCTTTGTTCGGCTGGATGGTGTCGGGCTTCTTGAGTGTTGTTGGAAGTGCATTCCACGAGGCAAGTGGAGAGTATTCCATCACATTCATGACTTGTGCCTTGCAAATGGTGGAAAGGCTTTTGGGAGTCAGGAGGTGAGACACACACCGCAGAATACCCAACCTCTGACCTTCTCTTGTTGCCACAGTATTTGTGGCTTGTCCAGTTAAGTTTCTGGTCAATAGTAATGCCCAGGATGTTGATAGGGGATTTGGCGATGGTAATGCTGTTGAATGTCAAGGAGCGATGGTTAGACTCTCGTTTGTTGGAGATAGTCATTGCCTGGCACTTGTGTGGTGCAAATGTTATTTGCCACTTATCAGTCCAAGCCTGAATGTTGTCCAGGTCTTGCTGCCTGCAGGCATGGACTGCTCCATTATCTGAGGAGTTGCAAATGGCACTGAACACTGCAGTCATCAGCGAACATCCCGAACTCAGCAGCTGAAGATGGTAGATGGTTGGGTCTAGGACACTGTCCTGAGGAACTCCTGCACCGATGTCCTGGGGTTGTGATGATTGACCTCCATCCACCACAACATCTTCCTTCTAGTGCCTCGGTGGGTCTTTTGGAGGATGCCAATGGAGACACAGAGGGAAGATGTAGAATTATTTAAGAGGGAATCAAGTACAGGACAATGGTAGGAGAATAGTAAAGACAATGAGTACGAAAGAATTGGGGTTTGTGAGGGTAGTGTGCACAAGGGTGGAGGAAAAAAAAGGAAGCATGATGTCGGGAGGGGTAAGAGGAGAGAAAAGGAAATAGAAATGATTGGTTTGGAGCGGCAGCCAAAATGCACACACAAATAGACACTTGGATTTACAGTTACATAGGTGTGGTGACCTAATTCAAGAGCATGTGGAGTAGAGCGAAAACAGCACATTGGAAATACTAGATTTAAAGTCCGAGATCTAAAAGTTGTTTGGGTGAATCAGCGATTAATTGATACCCGGATGCCGAGACAGGTGAGGGACGAAGGGAAATTTGACAGGCAGAGAATTAAGGTGCTAATTTCCAATAATTTAAATGATTCTTGTGGAAATTTTATAACCCAATTTTTCCACATGGAAAGAAGTCTCTGGTGCCTGTCTCTCGAATCATTGATAGATCTGAAAGTTGCAGTAATGAAATTCCATTTTTCAAATGTCTACTCCTGTAACACTTCTGCCACTGTTTTTCTGCCATGTCGATACCATCACATTTTTCTATCACAATCTGGTGATTGGGTCCAAGTATACCAGCAGCTAATCTAGAACATCTGTGGGTGCAGGACCTCCCACATTTCCATCCCTTACAGTATTAGCTGATTGAATTCCCAGATTTGCTTTGTCTCCTCTTCCTGTAGCCTGGCTTTCTTGGGAATTGTGCGCAAGCTTCTTCTTTGGAGAAATAAATAACGCCCATCTAATTTTGGGTATTGCTCGTTTAGTCTAAGGTTACTGGACCTCGGTATTTATCCGGCTGCATGCTCAGCATTATTTTGAATGTTCTATTTTCCTTCTCGTGTTGAAGAAACATCTCTCTCCTCCCTCCCTCCCTCCCTCCCTCCCTCCCTCCCTCCCTCTCTCTCTCTTTTTTTTTCTCTCTCTCTCTCTCTCTCTCTCTCTCTCTCTCTCTTCCGCCACCCTCCGCCCTTCTCTCTCTCTCTCTCTCTCTCTCTCTCTCTCTCTCTCTCTCTCTCTCTCTCCTTCCCCCGGCCCCCACCCGCCCTTCTCTCCTTCCCCCACCCCCCCGCCCTTCTCTCTCCTTCCCCCCCACCCGCCCTTCTCTCTTTCTCTCTTCCTCCCACCCCCCCGCCCTTCTCTCTCCTTCCCCCACCCCCCCGCCCTTCTCTCTCCTTCCCCCCCTTCCCCCCCCCCGCCCTTCTCTCTCCTTCCCCCCCTTCCCCCCCCCCGCCCTTCTCTCTCCTCCTCCCCCCCCCCCGCCCTTCTCTCTCCTCCTCCCCCCCGCCCTTCTCTCTCCTCCTCACCCCCCGCCCTTCTCTCTCCTCCCCCGGCCCGCCCTTCTCTCTCCTCCCCCGGCCCGCCCTTCTCTCTCCTCCCCCGGCCCGCCCTTCTCTCTCCTCCCCCGGCCCGCCCTTCTCTCTCCTCCCCCGGCCCGCCCTTCTCTCTCCTCCCCCGGCCCGCCCTTCTCTCTCCTCCCCCGGCCCGCCCTTCTCTCTCCTCCCCCGGCCCGCCCTTCTCTCTCCTCCCCCGGCCCGCCCTTCTCTCTCCTCCCCCGGCCCGCCCTTCTCTCTCCTCCCCCGGCCCGCCCTTCTCTCTCCTCCCCCGGCCCGCCCTTCTCTCTCCTCCCCCGGCCCGCCCTTTTCTCTCTTCCTCCCCGGCCCGCCCTTCTCTTCCTCTCTTTCCCCCGGCCCGCCCTTCTCTTCCTCTCTTTCCCCCGGCCCGCCCTTCTCTTCCTCTCTTTCCCCCGGCCCGCCCTTTTCCTCTCTTTCCCCCGGCCCGCCCTTCTCTTCCTCTCTTTCCCCCGGCCCGCCCTTCTCTTCCTCTCTTTCCCCCGGCCCGCCCTTCTCTTCCTCTCTTTCCCCCGGCCCGCCCTTCTCTTCCTCTCTTTCCCCCGGCCCGCCCTTCTCTTCCTCTCTTTCCCCCGGCCCGCCCTTCTCTTCCTCTCTTTCCCCCGGCCCGCCCTTCTCTTCCTCTCTTTCCCCCGGCCCGCCCTTCTCTTCCTCTCTTTCCCCCGGCCCGCCCTTCTCTTCCTCTCTTTCCCCCCCCGCCCTTCTCTTCCTCTCTTTCCCCCCCCGCCCTTCTCTTCCTCTCTTTCCCCCCCCGCCCTTCTCTTCCTCTCTTTCCCCCCCCGCCCTTCTCTTCCTCTCTTTCCCCCCCCGCCCTTCTCTTCCTCTCTTTCCCCCCCCGCCCTTCTCTTCCTCTCTTTCCCCCCCCGCCCTTCTCTTCCTCTCTTTCCCCCCCCGC
>NW_027254058.1:0-33712 GCF_044704955.1 Pristiophorus japonicus
GGAGGAACGAGTGTGGGAGGGGAGGAACGAGGGTGGGAGGGGAGGAACGAGGAAGGGGAGGAACGAGGGAGGAGGGAGGGGAGGAACGAGGGAGGGAGGGAGGGGAGGAACGAGGGAGGGAGGGAGGGGAGGAACGAGGGAGGGAGGGAGGGGAGGAACGAGGGAGGGAGGGAGGGGAGGAACGAGGGAGGGAGGGAGGGGAGGAACGAGGGAGGGAGGGAGGGGAGGAACGAGGGAGGGAGGGAGGGGAGGAACGAGGGAGGGAGGGAGGGGAGGAACGAGGGAGGGAGGGAGGGGAGGAACGAGGGAGGGAGGGGAGGGAGGGGAGGAACGAGGGAGGGAGGGAGGGGAGGAACGAGGGAGGGAGGGAGGGGAGGAACGAGTGAGGGAGGGAGGGAGGGGAGGAACGAGTGAGGGAGGGGAGGGAGGGGAGGAACGAGTGTGGGGGGGGAGGAACGAGTGTGGGGGGGGAGGGAGGGGAGGAACGAGTGTGGGGGGGGAGGGAGGGGAGGAACGAGTGTGGGGGGAGGGAGGGGAGGAACGAGTGTGGGGGGGGAGGGAGGGGAGGAACGAGTGTGGGGGGGGAGGAGGGGAGGAACGAGTGTGGGGGGGAGGGAGGGGAGGAACGAGTGTGGGAGGGGAGGAACGAGTGTGGGGGGGGAGGGAGGGGAGGAACGAGTGTGGGGGGGGAGGGAGGGGAGGAACGAGTGTGGGGGGGGAGGGAGGGGAGGAACGAGTGTGGGGGGGAGGGAGGGGAGGAACGAGTGTGGGGGGGGAGGGAGGGGAGGAACGAGTGTGGGGGGGGAGGGAGGGGAGGAACGAGTGTGGGGGGGGGGAACGAGTGTGGGAGAGGGGGAACGAGTGTGGGAGGGGAGGAACGAGTGTGGGAGAGGAGGAACGAGTGTGGGGGGGGAGGGAGAGGAGGAACGAGTGTGGGGGGGAGGGAGGGGAGGAACGAGTGTGTGTGTGTGTGTGGGGCGGGGGGGGGCGGGAGGGAAGAGCTCCCCACAAACCCGCGTACGGCCCATGGCTGGGTGCGATGATTCTGCTCAGTGCTTGTTGCTCCTCGTACAGCTCCCCGGGACACGCGTTATGCGATAGGCGCTCTATAAACTGGCGACGAGCCATCCAGCAACCACCCCCCAGCACGCCCCTCCCCCAGTGTGTCCCGCCCCCCCCCCCAGCACGCCCCACCCCCAGTGCGTCACGCCCCCGCCCCAGCACGCCCCTCTCCGAGTGTGTCCCGCCCCCCCCAGCACGCCTCTCCCCCGCCCCAGCATGCCCCTCCCCCAGTGTCCCGCCTCCCCACCCCCAGCACGCCCCTCCCCCAGTGTGTCCCGCCCCCCCCCAGCACGCCCCTTCCCCAGTGTGTCCTGCGCCCCCCCCAGCACGCCCCTCCCCCAGTGTGTCCGCCCCCCCCCCCCAAGCACGCCCCTCCCCCAGTATATCCCGCCCCCCCCCCCAGCACACCCCTTCCCAGTACGTCCCGCCCCCCCCCCCCAGCACGCCCCTCCCTCAGTACGTCCCGCCCTCCCCTCAGCACGCCCCTCCCCCAGTGTGTCCCGCCCCCCCCCCCAGCACGCCCCTCCCCCAGTGTGTCCGCCCCCCCCCCCCAGCACGCCCCTCCCCCAGTGTGTCCCGCCCCCCCCCAGCACACCCCTTCCCAGTGTGTCCCGCCCCCCCCCCAGCACGCCCCTCCCTCAGTACGTCCCGCCCTCCCCCCAGCACGCCCCTCCCTCAGTGCGTCCCGCCCCCCCCCCAGCACGCCCCTCCCTCAGTGCGTCCCGCCCCCCCCAGCACGCCCCTCCCTCAGTGCGTCCCACCCCCGCCCCAGCACGCCCCTCCCCCGGTGTGTCCCGCCCCTCCCTCAGTGCGTCCCGCCCCCCCCAGCACGCCCCTCCCCCAGTGTCCCGCCCCCCCCCCCAGCACGCCCCTCCCCCAGTGTGTCCCGCCCCCCCCATCACGCCACTCCCTCAGTGCGTCCCGCCACCCCCCCCAGCACGCCCCTCCCCCAGTGTGTCCCGCCCCCCCCAGCACGCCCCTCCCTCAGTGCATCCCGCCCCCCCCCCCAGTGTGTCCCGCCCCTCCCCAGCACGCCCCTCCCCCAGTGTGTCCCGCCCCCCCCCCCAGCACGCCCCTCCCTCAGTGCGTCCCGCTCCCGCCCCAGCACGCCCCGCCGGGGAAGCGAGTGGCCCCTCACTCACCGGGCCTTCAGCTGCTGCCCGTGCAGCATGAGCAACCGCTGGGCCCAGGTCAGGAAGAACTCCAGGTGACGGGACGTCTCCAGCGTCGAGGCCACAAACTGCAGCAATTTCTCCACGTACAACAGAGGAAGGGTCGTGCACACCAGGTCAACTGGAACAGTGAGAGAGCGGGTCAGGGTCGTGTACACATTATAACTGTGATTGAGACAGAGTTAGGGTCAGGGCAAGGTTGACCGCTCAAGGTGAGCTGAAACAGGGAGAGGGGGTTCGGGTCAGGGTTGAGCAGCCTAGGAGAACCCTCCTCACAGTGGGACTGACCCTCCCAACCTCTCGGTGAATCACAGAGTGCCCGAGCAGTGCGGCCCGGAGTCAGGGGGAGCGTCGGTTCTGGAGCTGACCGCAGCAAAGGTTTGTTCTCCCCAGAACCCGGGTGAAGAACACACAAGACTCCCCATGGGCCTGTGCCTGTTGCCAGCCACAAGGGGCTCAGGGATGAAAATAAAAAAAACATGGGTCCATACAGCGCTTTTCACCCATCCCACAGCGCTGTACAGACTTTTGGAGTGTAGTCACTGCTGTAATGTGGGAAGCACGGCCGTCAATTTGTGCACAGCAAGCTCCCACACAAAGCAATGAGATAATGATCAGATAATCAGTTTCAATATTTGTTGAGGGATAAATATTGGCCAGAACACCAGGGAGAACTCCCCTACTCTTCTTCAAAATTGTGCCCTGGGATCCTTCACATCCATCTGACACGACAGACGTGGCCTCGGTTTAATATCTCACCCAAAAGACCATCCCTCCGACAGTGCAGCTCAGTACTGCCCCTCCGCCAGAGCGGGGCTCCCTCAGTACTGCCCCTCCGACAGTGCGGGGCTCCCTCAGTACTGCCCCTCCGACAGTGCGGGGCTCCCTCAGTACTGCCCCTCCGACAGTGCGGGGCTCCCTCAGTACTGCCCCTCCGACAGTGCGGGGCTCCCTCAGTACTGCCCCTCCGACAGTGCGGGGCTCCCTCAGTACTGCCCCTCCGACAGTGCGGGGCTCCCTCAGTACTGCACTGGAGTGTTAGCTTTGATTTTGTGCTAAAGTCTCTGGAATGAGACTTGAACCCGCGACCTTCTGACCCAGAGGCGCGAGTGCTACCTAAATGTTTCAGAGATTGGGACAAGGGTGGCTGGGTATCCGAGCCGGGTTTGGGGACGGGGGGGGGGGGGGTGGGTGGGGAGGAAGAGTAGGTCTGAGCACGGGCCGGGGGTGGGGTTGTCTGTGCATCTGCAGTGACTCCTGGGAGAGAAAACAGACGGGGAGGTGCAGGTACAATGATGCCCTGCTCCCACTCTGAAACGGGAACATCAGCAGACTGTGGGACCCAGCCTCGAGCCCGGCACAATCCAGATAACGGGGCAAGTCAGCGAGGAAGGTTTGCTGCAGACTGGGTGCACAGGGTCGGTGGCACTGCCGGAGGAGATTCTATACTCACTGTCTGCGTGAGGAACACCCTCCAGCACCTCCAGGGTCAGCTTGTCCTCGTTCAGACGGAAGGCCATCACGATGGCAGCAGTGAACTGCTTCTGACGCAGCACACGTCGCACGTTGCTTGGAGTCACCTCCTCGTCCAGATCGAAGGGGTCGAACACCACACCACCGTCCAGCGAGAAGATCAGCAGGCCCTCGGTGCTCGTGGCCGCCCAGCTCCGGCCTGCGGGGAACAGAGCAGCGTTACTGTGTGTCTAATCCCCTGTACCTGCCCTGGGAGTGTTTGATGGGACAGTGTAGAGGGAGCTTTACTGTGTGTCTAATCCCCTGTACCTGTCCTGGGAGTGTTTGATGGGACAGTGTAGAGGGAGCTTTACTCTGTATCTAACCCGTTCTGTACCTGCCCTGGGAGTGTTTGATGGGACAGTGTA
Organism: Pristiophorus japonicus; assembly: GCF_044704955.1. NCBI lineage: Eukaryota > Metazoa > Chordata > Chondrichthyes > Pristiophoridae > Pristiophorus > Pristiophorus japonicus. The sequence continues at coordinate 4,115 of NW_027254058.1, forward strand.
GAGGGAGCTTTACTCTGTATCTAACCCCCTGTACCAGAGCAGGTACCTGAATGCTGGCACTGGCTATCCCAGTCCCATTCACCAGCAGTTACATCCCTCACTCTAGTAATTGGAAGATTGATGGGAGTAAAATACTTGTAGTATTTTTACTATTTGCAACTTTTACACTATTGTGAATTGAGATTTATGACTATTTGGTCTAGGCAGGAAATTGCTTTAATTTATTTTAAAATTTTGCTTTTCAGTTAAATTTAGCGAACAAGGGGTTAAATCCACACAACTCCCAAGATATTGGGGAAAGTGTATTTGATGGAATGGCTAGGATTGGATGGGGCCACTTCCAGAATGGATTCTCTTGCACACATCAATTTCAGACAACGAAGTTTGTTGATACATTCTCGAGGCATTCACATGTGATATAGCAATGGCCTCATTCAGTGGAGCCCAGCCAAAGGCAGTTTCCAGGGACCCTAACAGATGGGCATCTTAACTGGGCAGTCCCTCACACACAGAGCTGGAGAAGGGCCAGAGGGCGAGTCTCTGCAGTAGCTCAGCACCTACAGAGATGAAGTGAAGCATGATCAGTATCAGGGCTGTTCGAGTTATGGATTATTTTTGGTATTACAAGGAGCAATAGGAATTAAATTGGATTTCACCCAAAACTGCACGATGTTGATTCGTACATTTCATGTAAAATAAACTGGTTTGCACTCTTCTGAGAGTGTTCATCAGTACAGTGTGCAGAAGATGGGGAGAATCACACAAGGGCACGAGGGGTGTCACTGCCCCAGCCCCCGGGTCACACTGCCGGATAACTGGTTGTTGGGACAGTTACGGTAAATTCCTGATTGTCAGGGATGCAGGTCCACTTACGGGAGAGACCGGGAACACTGAACGGAAATAATATTGAGTGCAAACCTGACATTTGTAACACCCACGCCGCCAGCTATTAGAGAACAGAAAACGCCGATCACGATTAGTGAGCATTGGTGAGGAATTGCTCCTTACCTGTCGGAGAGAAGCGAAGGCAGGTCACGCGGATCTCGGGTTTAAAGTGGCGCGAGCTCATGTCACCTGACCAGCAGAAACACGGACGAGCGTTAGTGTGGGAATAGTTACAGTCAGATCCAAAACCACAGTTCAAACATCGAATGGTGTCACATCCTGCTCCGCACCGCTACAACTAACAGAGAAAATCCCAGTGTAACACTCAACACCGCAGCCCAATGGAACTGACCCGCAATCTCATCGCGCCACTTCCGCAGGGAAACAATCCAACTTACACCACTGCACTGTACACACGACACAATACAAAACTACCGGCACCGGGACATACCGCAGGACGCACCGGCTCAGGAGGGCACAACCATCACCCAGCAGTGTACATACGGAGACAGATCAAAGTGAAGCATGCCCCCGAGACTGGAGCGGACAGCCCCCCCCCCCCGGGTCACACTGCTGGGTGACTGACCGTTGGGACAGTTACGGTAAACTCCTGATCGTAAGAGATGTGGGTCCACTTATGGGAGAGACCGGGAACAATGATTACAGGGTCTCCACTCCCTGGGGATATTGACCCTCCGATTGAGGGAGTGAAAGTCCGTATTTCCCAAACACCTCTCGTCACTATTCGCAGCCTGCGAGATAGAAACATAGAAAATAGGTGCAGCATTCGGCCCTTCGAGCCTGCACCACCATTCAATAAGATCATGGCTGATCATTCACCTCAGTACCCCTTTCCTGCTTTCTCTCCATACCCCCGGATACCTTTAGCCGTAAGGGCCATATCTAACTCCCTCTTGAATATATCCAATGAACTGGCATCAACAACTCTCTGCGGCAGGGAATTCCACAGGTTAACAACTCAGTGAAGAAGTTCCTCCTCATCTCAGTCCTAAATGGCCAACCCCTTATCCTATGACTGTGTCCCCTGGTTCTGGACTTCCCCAACATCGGGAACATTCTTCCTGCATCTAACCTGTCCAGTCCCGTCAGAATTTTATATGTTTCTATGAGATCCCCTCTCATCCTTCTAAACTCCAGTGAATACAGACCCAGTCGATCTAGTCTCCCCTCATATGTCAGTCCTGCCATCCCGGGAATCAGTCTGGTGAACCTTCGCTGCACTCCCTCAATAGCAAGAACGTTCAAATTGTAGGATGTGTAAGAGTCATTCACCATATCTGAATAGGTCAACGATCACTCTGTTCAGATTTTATTGCCACAACAGCAATTTCAGGAGAGTTGAGTGACTGCTTGTTTAGTTTAAGTTCTTATTCTGTGGCACTTCCATGTTTCTTCAGGTGCCGCGATTTATTGGTAGTATGCATGGGATGTAGTGATCAAAGGTAAAACTTACTATAAAAAATGTAAAGAAACACTGTCTGGTAGCAGGCACTGGAATCGGTCAGTGTGTCCCCCAGGGGCAGTATACACTGGAATCGGTCAGTGTGTCTCAGGGGCAATATACACTGGAATCGGTCAGTGTGTCTCTCGGGGCAGTATACACTGGAATCGGTCAGTATGTGTCTCGGGGCAGTATACACTGGAATCGGTCAGTGTGTGTCCCAGGGGCAGTATACACTGGAATCGGTCAGTGTGTGTCCCAGGGGCAGTATACACTGGAATCGGTCAGTGTGTGTCTCAGGGGCAGTATACACTGGAATCGGTCAGTGTGTGTCTCAGGGGCAATATATACTGGAATCGGTCAGTGTCTCTCTCAGGGGCAGTATACATTGGAATCGGTCAGTGTGTGTCTCAGGGGCAATATACACTGGAATCGGTCAGTGTGTGTCTCAGGGGCAATATACACTGGAATCGGTCAGTGTGTGTCTCGGGGCAGTATACACTGGAATCGGTCAGTGTGTGTCCCAGGGGCAGTATATACTGGAATCGGTCAGTGTGTGTCCCAGGGGCAGTATATACTGGAATCGGTCAGTGTCTCTCTCAGGGGCAGTATAGACTGGAATCGGTCAGTGTGTGTCTCAGGGGCAGTATACACTGGAATCGGTCAGTGTGTCTCTCAGGGGCAGTATACACTGGAATCGGTCAGTGTGTGTCTCAGGGGCAGTATACACTGGAATCGGTCAGTGTGTGTCTCGGGGCAGTATACACTGGAATCGGTCAGTGTGTGTCTCAGGGGCAATATACACTGGAATCGGTCAGTGTGTCTCAGGGGCAATATACACTGGAATCGGTCAGTGTCTCTCTCAGGGGCAGTATACACTGGAATCGGTCAGTGTGTGTCTCAGGGGCAATATACACTGGAATCGGTCAGTGTGTGTCTCAGGGGCAATATACACTGGAATCGGTCAGTGTGTGTCTCGGGGCAGTATACACTGGAATCGGTCAGTGTGTGTCCCAGGGGCAGTATACACTGGAATCGGTCAGTGTGTGTCCCAGGGGCAGTATATACTGGAATCGGTCAGTGTCTCTCTCAGGGGCAGTATAGACTGGAATCGGTCAGTGTGTGTCTCAGGGGCAGTATACACTGGAATCGGTCAGTGTGTCTCTCAGGGGCAGTATACACTGGAATCGGTCAGTGTGTGTCTCAGGGGCAGTATACACTGGAATCGGTCAGTGTGTGTCTCGGGGCAGTATACACTGGAATCGGTCAGTGTGTGTCTCAGGGGCAATATACACTGGAATCGGTCAGTGTGTGTCTCGGGGCAGTATACACTGGAATCGGTCAGTGTGTGTCTCGGGGCAGTATACACTGGAATCGGTCAGTGTGTGTCCCAGGGGCAGTATATACTGGAATCGGTCAGTGTCTCTCTCAGGGGCAGTATACACTGGAATCGGTCAGTGTGTGTCTCAGGGGCAGTATACACTGGAATCGGTCAGTGTGTGTCTCGGGGCAGTATACACTGGAATCGGTCAGTGTGTGTCTCGGGGCAGTATACACTGGAATCGGTCAGTGTGTGTCTCAGGGGCAATATACACTGGAATCGGTCAGTGTGTGTCTCGGGGCAGTATACACTGGAATCGGTCAGTGTGTGTCCCAGGGGCAGTATATACTGGAATCGGTCAGTGTCTCTCTCAGGGGCAGTATAGACTGGAATCGGTCAGTGTGTGTCTCAGGGGCAGTATACACTGGAATCGGTCAGTGTGTCTCTCAGGGGCAGTATACACTGGAATCGGTCAGTGTGTGTCTCAGGGGCAGTATACACTGGAATCGGTCAGTGTGTGTCTCGGGGCAGTATACACTGGAATCGGTCAGTGTGTGTCTCAGGGGCAATATACACTGGAATCGGTCAGTGTGTGTCTCGGGGCAGTATACACTGGAATCGGTCAGTGTGTGTCTCGGGGCAGTATACACTGGAATCGGTCAGTGTGTGTCCCAGGGGCAGTATATACTGGAATCGGTCAGTGTCTCTCTCAGGGGCAGTATACACTGGAATCGGTCAGTGTGTGTCTCAGGGGCAGTATACACTGGAATCGGTCAGTGTGTGTCTCGGGGCAGTATACACTGGAATCGGTCAGTGTGTGTCTCAGGGGCAGTATACACTGGAATCGGTCAGTGTGTGTCTCAGGGGCAATATATACTGGAATCGGTCAGTGTCTCTCTCAGGGGCAGTATACACTGGAATCGGTCAGTGTGTGTCTCAGGGGCAATATACACTGGAATCGGTCAGTGTGTGTCTCAGGGGCAATATACACTGGAATCGGTCAGTGTGTGTCTCGGGGCAGTATACACTGGAATCGGTCAGTGTGTGTCCCAGGGGCAGTATACACTGGAATCGGTCAGTGTGTGTCCCAGGGGCAGTATATACTGGAATCGGTCAGTGTCTCTCTCAGGGGCAGTATAGACTGGAATCGGTCAGTGTGTGTCTCAGGGGCAGTATACACTGGAATCGGTCAGTGTGTCTCTCAGGGGCAGTATACACTGGAATCGGTCAGTGTGTGTCTCAGGGGCAGTATACACTGGAATCGGTCAGTGTCTCTCTCGGGCAGTATACACTGGAATCGGTCAGTGTGTGTCTCAGGGGCAATATACACTGGAATCGGTCAGTGTGTGTCTCAGGGGCAATATACACTGGAATCGGTCAGTGTGTGTCTCGGGGCAGTATACACTGGAATCGGTCAGTGTGTGTCCCAGGGGCAGTATATACTGGAATCGGTCAGTGTCTCTCTCAGGGGCAGTATAGACTGGAATCGGTCAGTGTGTGTCTCAGGGGCAGTATACACTGGAATCGGTCAGTGTGTGTCTCGGGGCAGTATACACTGGAATCGGTCAGTGTGTGTCTCGGGGCAGTATACACTGGAATCGGTCAGTGTGTGTCTCGGGGCAGTATACACTGGAATCGGTCAGTGTGTGTCCCAGGGGCAGTATACACTGGAATCGGTCAGTGTGTGTCCCAGGGGCAGTATACACTGGAATCGGTCAGTGTGTGTCTCTCCCAGGGCAGTACACACTGGAATCGGTCAGTGTGTGTCCCAGGGGCAGTATACACTGGAATCGGTCAGTGTTTCTCAAGGGCAGTATACACTGGAGTCGGTTAGTATGTGTCGGGGCAGTATACATTGGTTTATGAAATGTGTGTCTTAGGAGCTCGCAATATTGGTTTTGTGTAGTGTGAAGTTTCATTAAAGATCTGATCCTGTATTAGTGAGTGAGTGAGTGAGAAATCTGGCGTTTAAAGCAACACAATGAAAAAGAAGCAATCCAACAGTATTAAAAGTGATCATTAAACTGACCCGGTCTAATCACGAATCTCTTGCAAGCCCGGTGTGTGACAGCAACGTTCCCGAAAAGCTGCGCTACTCTCTGCCAGACCCGTGCAGCCCGAGACCGGCTTTTGCAATGTTAAAATTCGAGCATGTGCGAATATGTGACTGGGCTGCGCAGCCCAAAAAAAATACGGGGAACATTGAGTGATATCCTGATGCCTTTCCCCTCGCCAGTTACCTTTCTTCACACCGGGTAGACTGATGGCCACACCACCTTCATCGCTAGCACCATCATCTATTAAAGCCACACTTCCAAACTCCGTCATCTTCCTGCGGTCCAGGAACTCCTGCAACAGAACCATGAGACTTCAGTCAATCTCTCTCCCATCCAACCCAGTGAGAATCAGTGTCAATGGAACCCGTACCCCAGTGAGTGTCAGTGTGTGTGGGACTGTACCCCAGTGAGTGTGGGATCAAATCGCACGGGGTAGCCTGGAGGAGGAATTCATAGAATGCATGCGGGATTGTTTCTTAGAACAGTATGTAACAGAACCTACAAGGGAGCAAGCTATCTTAGATCTGGTCCTGTGTAATGAGACAGGAAAAATAAACGATCTCCTAGTAAAAGATCCTCTCGGAATGAGTGATCACAGTGTGGTTGAATTTGTAATACAGATTGAGGGTGAGGAAGTTGTGTCAGAAACGAGCGTACTATGCTTAAACAAAGGGGACTACAGTGGGATGAGGGCAGAGTTGGCTAAAGTAGACTGGAAACACAGACTAAACGGTGGCACAATTGAGGAACAGTGGAGGACTTTTAAGGAGCTCTTTCATAGTGCGCAACAAAAATATATTCCAGTGAAAAAGAAGGACGGTAAGAGAAGGGATAACCAGCCGTGGATAACCAAAGAAATAAAGGAGAGTATCAAATCAAAGACCAATGCGTATAAGGTGGCCAAGGTTAGTGGGAAACTAGAGGATTGGGAAAATTTTAAACAACGGCAAAGAATGACAAAAAAAGCAATAAAGAAAGGAAAGATAGATTATGAAGGTAAACTTGCGCAAAACATAAAAACAGATAGTAAAAGCTTTTACCGATATATAAAACGGAAGGAGTGACTAAAGTAAATGTTGGTCCCTTAGAAGATGAGAAGGGGGATTTAATAATGGAAAATTTGGAAATGGCTGAGATCTTAAACAATTATTTTGCTTTGGTCTTCACAGTGGAAGACACAAAAACCATGCCAAAAATTGCTGGTCACAGGAATGTGGGAAGGGAGGACCTTGAGACAATCACTATCACTAGGGGGGTAGTGCTGGACAGGCTAATGGGACTCAAGGTAGACAAGTCCCCTGGTCCTGATGAAATGCATCCCAGGGTATTAAAAGAGATGGCGGAAGTTATAGCAGATGCATTCGTTATAATCTACCAAAATTCTCTGGACTCTGGGGAGGTACCAGCGGATTGGAAAGCAGCTAATGTAACGCCTCTGTTTAAAAAAGGGGGCAGACAAAAGGCAGGTAACTATAGGCCGGTTAGTTTAACATCTGTAGTGGGGAAAATGCTTGAAACTATCATTAAGGAAGAAATAGCGGGACATCCAGATAGGAATAGTGCAATCAAGCAGACGCAGCATGGATTCATGAAGGGGAAATCATGTTTAACTAATTTACTGGAATTCTTTGAGGATATAACGAGCATGGTGGATAGAGGTGTACCGATGGATGTGGTGTATTTAGATTTCCAAAAGGCATTCGATAAGGTGCCAAACAAAAGGTTACTGCAGAAGATAGAGGTACGCGGAGTCAGAGGAAATGTATTAGCATGGATAGAGAATTGGCTGGCGAACAGAAAGCAGAGAGTCGGGATAAATGGATCCTTTTCGGGTTGGAAATCGGTGGTTAGTGGTGTGCCACAGGGATCGGTGCTGGGACCACAACTGTTTACAATATACATAGATGACCTGGAAGAGGGGACGGAGTGTAGTGTTACAAAATTTGCAGATGACACTAAGATTAGTGGGAAAGCGGGTTGTATAGAGGACACAGAGAGGCTGCAAAGAGATTTAGATAGGTTAAGCGAATGGGCTAAGGTTTGGCAGATGGAATACAATGTCAGAAAGTGTGAGGTCATCCACCTTGGAAAAAAAAAACAGTAAAAGGGAATATTATTTGAATGGGGAGAAATTACAACATGCTGAGGTGCAGAGGGACCTGGGGGTCCTTGTGCATGAATCCCAAAAAGTTAGTTTGCAGGTGCAGCAGGTAATCAGGAAGGCGACTGGAATGTTGGCCTTCATTGCGAGAGGGATGGAGTACAAAAGCAGGGAGGTCCTGCTGCAACTGTATAGGGTATTGGTGAGGCCGCACCTGGAGTACTGCGTGCAGTTTTGACCACCTTACTTAAGGAAGGATATACTGGCTTTGGAGGGGATACAGAGTCGATTCACTAGGCTGATTCCAGAGATGAAGGGGTTACCTTATGATAGATTGAGTAGACTGGGTCTTTACTCGTTGGAGTTCAGAAGGATGAGGGGTGATCTTATAGAAACATTTAAAATCATGAAAGGGATAGACAAGATAGAGGCAGAGAGGTTGTTTCCACTGGTAGGGGAGACTAGAACTAGGGGGCACAGCCTCAAAATACGGGGGAGCCAATTTAAAACCGAGTTGAGAAGGAATTTCTTCTCCCAGAGCGTTGTGAATCTGTGGAATTCTCTGCCCAAGGAAGCAGTTGAGGCTAGCTCATTGAATGTATTCAAGTCACAGATAGATAGATTTTTAACCAATAAGGGAATTAAGGGTTACGGGGAGAGGGCGGGTAAGTGGAGCCGAGTCCACGGCCAGATCAGCCATGATCTTATTGAATGGCGGAGCAGGCTCGAGGGGCTAGATGGCCTACTCCTGTTCCTAATTCTTATGTACCCCAGTGAGAGTCAGTGTCTGTGGGTCCCATACCCCAGTGAGAGTCAGCGTGTGTGTGGGACTGTACCCCAGTGAGAGTCAGTGTGTGTGGGACCCATACCCCAGTGAGAGTCAGTGTGTGTGGGACCCATACCCCAGTGAGAGTCAATGTGTGTGGGACCCATACCCCAGGGAAAGTTGGGAGGGAAGGGGGGAAATTGAAGTGCTGATCCCTTTCAAAAGTTCACTCACCTCCATCCCATCCAGAGATAGATTACAGGAAATTTCGAACTTCTTCACAAGGAGCTGCTCTTTGGCATTGTAAATACAGACAAATTTGGAGTGCCCTCCCGCCAGCACCGACTCCCCATCAGCTGAGTAACACAGGGTGGAGAATGACCTGAGAGCAGAGCACGAGCGTCAACAAACTGCCGGCCAGCACACACCCCCAGACCGATAGTTAGAATCCCCTCGCAATCCCTTCGCCACACAACACAAGCCCCCCACTCCCCCATCACCCGCCCCGGAGTCGCTCGTATGGCCTGGGGACCCTCACCTCCGTCCCCCCCCCTCCCCCCACCGGGGACCCTCACCCTCCCCTCCCCCCTCCCCGGGGACCCTGCCCTCCCCAGGAACCTTCACCCCCCCTCGGGGACACTCACCTGCCCTTGGTCGCCTGCTTGGCCGTGATCTTGTCCAGTTCCTTGCGGCCCATCTGCAGATCGTGGCGGCCTTCGATGGAGCCAGTCTGCACGGCATTCTGATGATCCCAGAAGGAGATCTGACCATCCAGTGTGACGACTGCCAGCTCCTTCCCATCTGGTCGGAACGTGACAGCCAGAGCTGAGGAAGGAGACGAGTTTGGCAGGTCAGACACAGTCAGAGTGCTGCGGACACGTCCGTGTAATCAGAGCAGACCTCTTCCCTCAGCTCACTGGGGCTGAGTATCAGTGAACGTAACACATCCCAAACTGCAAAAGCAGCCCCAGGACCGTTCGCGAGTCTCTAACACAATCCATAGAATCATAGAATGGTTACAGCACGGAAGGCCATTCGGCCCGTACCGGTTCTCTGCATTTGCAATTCTCCAGCCCGACCCCTGGGGAACACCATTGTATACCTTCCTACGTTCACCACTACTCTCGGTTCCCTGTCACTGAGACAATTCCGTATCCATGCTGCCACTGTCCCTTTTATTCTATGGGCTTCAACTTTGCTGGCAAGTCTGTTATGTGGCACATTGTCGAATGTCTTTTGGAAATCCATGTACACCACATCAACTGCATTACCCTCATCAAACCTCTGTTACCTTACCTCATCAAAAAACTCGATCAAGTTGGTTAAACATAATTTGCCTGTGCTGGCTTTCCTTAATTAATCCACACTTGTCCAAGTGACTGTTAACTTTGACCCTGATTACTGTTTCTAAAAGTTTCCCCACTCCCGAGGTTAAACTGACTGGCCTGTAGTTGCTGGGTTTATCTTTACACTCTTTTTGAACAATGGTGTAATGTTTGCAATGGTTGGTGAAGGGGTCACATTCTAAGGATAAGGGGTAAGCCATTTAGGACTGAGATGAGGAGAAACTTTTTCACTCAGAGTTGTTAACCTGTGGAATTCCCTACCGCAGAGAGTTGTTGATGACAGTTCATTGGATGTATTCAAGAGGGAGTTAGATATGGCCCTTACGGCTAAAGGGATCAAAGGGTATGGAGAGAAAGCAGGAATGGGGTACTGAGAGAATGATCAGCCATGATCTTATTGAATGGTGGTGCAGGCTCGAAGGGCCGAATGGCCTACTCCTGCACCTATTTTCTATGTTTCTATGTTTTGGATTCTCTTTACTCTGTCTTTGCCCTCTTTATTTTATTTTTCACCTTCTCTGAACTTTTTTGTATTTAGCCTGGTTCTCATCTGTTGAACAAATATTTTAATAAGAACATAAGGAACAGGAGTAGGCCATACAGCCCCTTGAGCCTGCTCCGCCATTCAATACGATCATGGTTGATCTGATCATGGACTCAGCTCCACTTCCCTGCCCGCTCCCCATAACTCCTTATCTCCTTATCGTTCAAGAAACTGTCTATTTCTGTTATAAATTTATTCAATGTCCCGGCTTCCACAGCTCTCTGAGGCAGCGAATTCCACAGATTTACAACCTTCTCAGAGAAGAAATTCCTCTTCATCTCAGTTTTAAATGGGTGGCCCCTTATTCAAAGATTATGTCCTCTAGTTCTAGTCTCCCCCATCAGTGAAAACATCTTCTCTGCATCCACCTTGTCAAGCCCCCTCATAATCTTATACGTTTCAATAAGATCGCCTCTCATTGTTCTGAATTCCAATGAGTCAAGGCCCAACCTACTCAACCTTTCCTCATAAGTCAACCCCCTCATTCCTGGAATCAACCGAGTGAACCTTCTCTGAAATGCCTCCAAAGTATATCCTTTCGTAAATATGGAAACCAAAACTGCACGCAGTATTCCAGGTGTGGCCTCAACAATACCCTGTATAACTGTAGCAAGACTTCTCTGCTTTTATACTCCATCCCCTTTGCAATAAAGGCCAACATTCCATTGGCCTTCCTGATCACTTGCTGTACCTGCATACTAACCTTTTGTGTTTCATGCACAAGTGCCAGGTCCTGCTGTACTGCGGCACTTTGCAATTTTTCTCCATTTAAATAATAACTTGCTCTTTGATTTTTTTCTGCCAAAGTGCATGACTTCACACTTTACATTATTTTATAATGGAGGGAGCAGCGTGCGGTGGCCCGGCCCAGAAATCGGCACAGTCCCGGCCTGCAAGACCAGCAGCAGGCCGGGGCCATTGGAGGGAGCAGCATGCACTGGCCCGGCTCAGAAATCGACACAGTCCCGGCCTGCCGGGGCCATTGGAGGGAGCAGCATGCACTGGCCCGGCCCAGAAATCGGCGCAGTCACGGCCTGCAAGACCATCAGCAGGCCGGGGCCATTAGAGGGAGCAGCGTGCGGCGGCATACCACTGCAGGGAGCAGCACGTGTTGCTGCAGGAGGGCGACGACTGTGAAGTCAGGTCGCTGACTGCAGTGCAGGCAGGCACAGTAGGAGGGGCGAAGGAGCGGCAAGAGTCCATAGAGGAAAGTGACCGGGGCCCAGGAGAGGCGGGAGTCTGGGACCCTGAAGAGCCCAGGAGCAGCACGGCCAGCCCACACTGCGATATGTGTGCTCGCTCGGTTTATGCAGCAGAGCTGGTCTTTAGTTAGTCTTGGGTAACCCTTGCCACTGGACCTCAAGAACGTGGGGTGGCGGGTGTGCAATGGGCACCACACGTTAAAAAAAATCCAAGCACAGGCATCTTCCACCCTTCACGATGTAGTTCGGGACCTGGAATATTAGGTCCTTCATTGAAACACCTGTGAACTCATCCCTTTTTGGCGTGGAAGCAAGTCATCCTCGACACGAGGGACTGCCTATGATGATGATGACATTATACTCCATCCGCCAAATTTTTGCCCACTTACTTAGCCTGTCTATGTCCTTTTGCAAGCTTTTTGTGTCCTCACACATTGCTTTTCCTCCCATCTTTGTATCATCAGCAAACTTGATTACGTTATACTCGGTCCTTTCTTCCAAGTCGTTAATATAGATTGTAAATAGTTGGGGTCCCAGCACTGATCCCTGCGCCACCGCACTGGTTACTGATTGCCAAACCGAGAATGAACCATTTATCCCGATTCTCTGTTCTCTGTTAGTTAGCCAATCCTCTATCCATGCTAATATGTTACCCCCAACCCCGTGAACTTTTATCTTGTGCAGTAACCTTTTATGTGACACCTTGTCAAATGCCTTCTGGAAATCCAAATACACTACATCCACTGGTTCCCCTTTATCCACCCTGTTCGTTACATCCTCAAAGAACTCCAGCAAGTTTGTCAAACATAACTTCCCCTTCATAAATCCATGCTGACTCTGCATGACTGAATTATATTTTTCCAAATGTCCTGCTACTGCTTCTTTAATAATGGACTCCAGCATTTTCCCAACCACAGATGTTAGGCTAATTGGTCTATAGTTTCCTGCTTTTTGTCTGCCTCCTTTTTTAAATAGGGGTGTTACATTTGCAGTTTTCCAATCTGCTGGGACCTCCCCAGAATCCAGGGAATTTTGGTAGATTACAATCAGTGCATCCACTATTCCTGCCGCTACTTCTCTTAAGACCCTAGGATGCAAGCCATCAGCCAGCGTGACATTTGGAAAAGCATGACTCAATCAAGCAAGGATCCATGTGTGCTTTTTAAACAACTTTCTCAACTTGCCCTGCCACCTTCAATGATATGTGTAAGTGAACCCCCAGGTCTCTCTGTCCCTGCACCCACTTTAAAATTGTAGCTTCAGTTTATAGTTCTTCCCTTCATTCTCCCTCCTAAAATGCAGCACTTCAGTCTTCTGTGTGTTATATTTCATCCAAGTGTATCTGCCAACCAGAGGTCTCTGCCTCCTGCCCACTCAGAGATATCTGTACACTGACTGGTGTCTCTCAGTCCCTCACCCTCAGGGAGATATCTGTACACTGACTGGTGTCTCTCAGTCCCTCACCCTCAGGGAGATATCTGTACACTGACTGGTGTCCCTCAGTCCCTCTCTCAGGGAGATATCTGCACACTGACTGGTGTCTCTCAGTCTCTCTCTCTCTCAGGGAGATATCTGTACACTGACTGGTGTCTCTCAGGGAGATATCTGCACACTGACTGGTGTCTCTCAGTCTCTCTCTCTCTCAGGGAGATATCTGTACACTGACTGGTGTCTCTCAGTCCCTCTCCCTCAGGGAGATATCTGTATACTGACTGGTGTCTCAGTCCCTCTCTCTCAGAGATATCTGTACACTGACTGATGTCTCTCAGTCCCTCTCCCTCAGGGTGATATTTGTACACTGACTCTCAGCCCATGACTAAACCATGGGAATGTTGAAATGTGCGCCCTCACCGTCGGAATTGAGGACAAAGGTTTCCTTGGTTTTCCAGCTGTCGAACATATCCCACAATTTCACTGTCTTATCCCATGATGCACTGGCCAGGAGCGACTGTGATGGGCTAAAGCTCAGGCTGCTGACTGGCCCCTCATGTCCAGCCAGAACCTGAAAAGCAATGGTTTAAACATAGTGAGTTTACTGAGCTGCACATCATGGGCAACATGTCCCAAGTAAACATCCAGCTTGTAGCACTCAAATACACCCGATCTTCAGCTCCCGCCCGCCCTCCCCCCCCCCCCCCCATCCGCCAGGTTCCCCCCCTCCCTACATGCCCAGCGCTCCCTCTCCTGCGCATCCCTCCCCCCCATGCCCAGCGCACCCACCTCCCCGTGCCCAGCGTCTCCCTCCATCCTCCCGTGCCCAGCATGCCTGCGCTCCCACCGCGCCCAGCGACCCCCTGCCCCCCGGCGTGCCCAGCACCCTCCTCCCCCCGTGCCCAGCGACCCCCTCCCACCATGCACAGCACCCCCCGTTCCCCCAGTGCATCCCCCTCCCCGTGCCCAGCGTACCCCCCTCCCGCTGTGCCCAGCGCCCCCTCCCTCCCCATGCCCAGCATGCCTGCCCTCCCACCATGCCCAGCGACCCCCTGCGTGCCCGCCCTCCCCGTGCCCAGCACCCTCCTCCCCCCGTGCTCAGCGCTCCCCTACCCCCGTGCCCAGCACCCCCCCCCCCACCCCCTGTTCAGCACCGTGAAGATGGGTGTTCACCAGTACACGGCAGCCACCGATCGATTCCATACTTACATCGAGTAAGCGCCCGGTTTGCATCGACCACACGAATACTTCGAAGGAATCCTGTGATCCGGCGCATACGATCTCCCCACTCGAATCCAGAGCCAAGCAGAAGAACTGAGTGGGTCGTGGAGACGTGAACGTGCGGAAATTCCGATACCTGTGACCAGACAGGAAGAAAGTTTGTTAGACTAATAGAGGTTCTGCTGAAAGAGTTTGAGCAGCTAGGGACTAAATTGAAAAGCAGAACCACAAAGGTTATAATCTCTGCATTATTACCTGAGCCACGAGCAAATTGGAATAGGGTCAATCGAATCAGGGAGATGAATGCGTGGGTCAGAGGTTGGTGTGGGAGAAGTGGGTTTCGATTCGTGGGGCACTGGCACCAATACTCGGGAAAGAGAGAGCTGTTCCGTGGGGACGGACTACACCTGAACTATGCTGGGACCAGAGTTCTAGCGAACCGAATAACTAGGGAGGTAGACAGGGCTTTAAACTAAAAAAAGCGGGGGGGGGGGAGCAGAGGGGGTCCCAGTGTAGAGAAATCTAGAATGCTAAAGAGAAAAGGAAGCAATGCAGGAAGGTGATTGCGGTCAGGATAATCAGATTATGTCAGGAAGGGACAGAGCATACAAACAAAAGAGTGCACTAAGAAAAAATAGTGATGACAAATAGGGCTATAGTACAAAATAATGTTAAGATGTCTAATAATGTTAAAAAGACAAATCTAAAGGCACTGTTTCTGAATGCACGAAGCATCTGTAATAAGGTAGATGAATTAACAGCGCAAATTGATGTAAACGGATATGATATAGTTGCAATTACGGAGACATGGTTGCAGGGTGACCAGGGTTGGGAACTGAATATCCAAGGATATTTAATATTTAGGAAGGACAGGCAAACAGGAAAAGGGGGTGGTGTGACGTTGTTAGTAAAGGATGAAATCAGAGCAATAGTGAGAAAGGATATTGGCTCAGAAAATCAAGATGTAGAATCAGTCTGGGTGGAGATAAGGAGCACCAAGGGGCAGAAAACATTGGTGGGAGTTGTCTATAGGCCTCCAAACAGTAGCGGTAATGTAGGGGATGGCATCAAACAGGAAATTAAGAGATACATGTAGCAAGGATACTACAGTAATTGTAAGTAACTTTAATCTACATATAGACTGGCCAAACCAAATTAGTAATAATACTGTGGAGGATGAATTCCTGGAGTGTGTACGAGATGTTTTTTTAGACCAGTATGTTGAGGAGCCTACTAGGGAACAGACTATCCTAGATTGGGTATTGTGTAATGAGAAGGGGTTAATTAACAGTCTTGTTGTATGGGGTCCTTCAGGGAAGAGACCATAACATGACTGAATTTCTTATTAAGATGGAAAGTGAAGTAGTCCAATCCGAAACTAGGGTCCTAAATCTAAACAAAGGAAACTCCGAAGGTATGAGGAATGAATTGGCTATGATAGATTGGGAAGATTCATTAAAAGGCATGACGGTGGATAGGCAATGGCTAATATTTAAGGAATGAATGCATGAATTGCAACAGTTATACATTCCTTTCTGGTGCAAAAACACAAAAGGAAAAGTGGCCCAACCATGGCTAACAAAAGAAATTAAGGATAGTATGAGATTCAAAGAGGAGTTGTACAAAGTTGCCAGAAAAAGTAGCAAGCCTGAGGATTGGGAGCAGTTTAGAATTCAGCAAAAAAGGACCACGAGATTGATTAAGAGGGTAGAAATAGAGCATGAGAGTAAACTTGCAAGAAACATAAAAACCGACTGCAGAAGTTTCTACAAGTATGTAAAAAGAAAACGATTAGTGAAGACAAATGTAGGTCCTTTACAGACAAACAGAAGAATTTGTAATGGGGAACAAGGAAATGGCAGAACAATTAAATAAATACTTCGGTTCTGTCTTTACGGAAGAGGACACAGATAACGACCCAGAAATGCGAGGGAATCGAGGGTCGAGTGAGCAATAGGAATTAAAGGAAATGATTTGGTAAGAAAATAGTGCTGGAGAAACTAATGGGACTGAAGGCCGATAAATCCCCAGGGCCTGATGATCTACATCCCAGAGTACTAAAACAGGTAGCCATGGAAATAGTAGATGCATTGGTTGTCATCTTCCAAAATTCTAGATTATGGAACAGTTCCTGCAGATTGGAGGGTGGCAAATGTAACCCCACTATTTTAAAAAGGAGGGAGAGAGAAAACAGGGAACTACAGACCGGTTAGCCTAACATCAGTAGTAGGGAAAATGTTGGAGTCTATTATAAAGGATGTGATAACGGCACACTTAGATAATGTCAACGGGATTAAACAAAGTCAACATCGATTTATGAAAGGAAAATCATGTTTGATAAACCTAATGGAGTTTTTTGAGGATGTGACTGATAGAATAGATAAGGGAAAACCAGTGGATGTAGTGTATTTGGATTTTCAGAAGGCCTTTGATAAAGTCCCACGTAAGAGGTTAGTGTGCAAAATTAAAGCACATATGATTGGGGGTAATGTATTGGCATGGATTGAAAATTGTTTAACTGACAGGATACAGAGAGAAGTAATAAATGGGTCTTTTTCGGGGTGGTGGGCAGTGACTAGTGGGGTACCACAGGGATCAGTGCTTGGGCCCCAGCTATTCACAATATATGTAAAATAATTTGGATGAGGGAACCAAATGTAATATTTCCAAATTTGCTGATGACACAAAACTAGGTGGGATTGTGAGTGGTGAGGAGGTTGCAAAGACGCTGCAAGGCGATTTAGATAGGTTGAGTGAGTGAGGGGGCAAACACATGGCAGATGCAGTATAATGTGGATAAATGTGAAGTTATCCACTTTGGTAGGAAAAACATAAGGACGAAGTATTATTTAAATGGTGATGGCTTGGGAAGTGTCGATGTACAGAGGGACCTGGGTGTCCTTGTACATAGAAACATAGAAAATAGGTGCAGGAGTAGGCCATTCGGCCCTTCTAGCCTGCACCACCATTCAATGAGTTCATGGCTGAACATTCAACTTCAGTACCCCATTCCTGCTTTCTCGCCATACCCCTTGATTCCCCTAGTAGTAAGGACCTCATCTAACTCCTTTTTGAATATATTTAGTGAATTGGCCTCAACAACTTTCTGTGGTAGAGAATTCCACAGGTTCACCACTCTCTGGGTGAAGAAGTTCCTCCGCATCTCGGTCCTAAATGGCTTACCCCTTATCCTTAGACTGTGACCTCTGGTTCTGGACTTCCCCAACATTGGGAACATTCTTCCTGCATCTAACCTGTCTAACCCCGTCAGAATTTTAAATGTTTCTATGAGGTCCCCTCTCATTCTTCTGAACTCCAGTGAATACAAGCCCAGTTGATCCAGTCTTTCTTGATAGGTCAGTCCCGCCATCCCGGGAATCAGTCTGGTGAACCTTCGCTGCACTCCCTCAATAGCAAGAATGTCCTTCCTCAGGTTAGGAGACCAAAACTGTACACAATACTCCAGGTGTGGCCTCACCAATGCCCTGTACAACTGTAGCAACACCTCCCTGCCCCTGTACTCAAATCCTCTTGCTATGAAGGCCAACATGCCATTTGCTTTTTTAACCGCCTGCTGCACCTGCATGCCAACCTTCAATGACTGATGTACCATGACACCCAGGTCTCTTTGCACCTCCCCTTTTCCTAATCTGTCACCATTCAGATAATAGTCTGTCTCTCTGTTTTTACCACCAAAGTGGATAACCTCACATTTATCCACATTATACTTCATCTGCCATGGATTTGCCCACTCACCTAACCTATCCAAGTCGCTCTGCAGCCTCACAGCATCCTCCTCGTAGCTCACACTGCCACCCAACTTAGTGTCATCCGCAAATTTGGAGATACTACATTTAATCCCCTCATCTAAATCATTAATGTACAGTGTAAACAGCTGGGGCCCCAGCACAGAACCTTGCGGTACCCCACTAGTCACTGCCTGCCATTCTGAAAAGTACCCATTTACTCCTACTCTTTGCTTCCTGTCTGACAACCAGTTCTCAATCCATGTCAGTACACTACCCCCAATCCCATGTGCTCTAACTTTGCACATCAATCTCTTGTGTGGGACCTTGTCGAACGCCTTCTGAAAGTCCAAATATACCACATCAACTGGTTCTCCCTTATCCACTCTACTGGAAACATCCTCAAAAAATTCCAGAAGATTTGTCAAGCATGATTTCCCTTTCACAAATCCATGCTGACTTGGACCTATCATGTCACCTCTTTCCAAATGCACTGCTATGACATCCTTAATAATTGATTCCATCATTTTACCCACTACCGATGTCAGGCTGACCGGTCTATAATTCCGTTTTCTCTCTCCCTCCTTTTTTAAAAAGTGGGGTTACATTGGCTACCCTCCACTCCATAGGAACTGATCCAGAGTCAATGGAATGTTGGAAAATGACTGTCAACGCATCCACTATTTCCAAGGCCACCTCCTTAAGTACTCTGGGATGCAGTCCATCAGGCCCTGGGGATTTATCGGCCTTCAATCCCATCAATTTCCCCAACACAATTTCCCGGCTAATAAGGATTTCCCTCAGTTCCTCCTCCTTACTAGACCCCCCGACCCCTTTTATAACCGGAAGGTTGTTCGTGTCCTCCTTCGTGAATACCGAACCAAAGTACTTGTTCAATTGGTCCGCCATTTCTTTGTTCCCAGTTATGACTTCCCCTGATTCTGACTGCAGGGGACCTACGTTTGTCTTTACTAACCTTTTTCTCTTTACATATCTATAGAAACTTTTGCAATCCGTCTTAATGTTCCCTGCAAGCTTCTTCTCATACTCCATTTTCCCTGCCCTAATCAAACCCTTTGTCCTCCTGTGCTGAGTTCTAAATTTCTCCCAGTCCCCAGGTTCGCTGCTACTTCTGGCCAATTTGTATGCCACTTCCTTGGCTTTAATACTATCCCTGATTTCCCTTGATAGCCACGGTTGAGCCACCTTCCCTCTTTTATTTCTATGCCAGACAGGAATGTACAATTGTTGTAGTTCATCCATGCGGTCTCTAAATGTCTGCCATTGCCCATCTACAGTCAACCCCTTAAGTATCATTCGCCAATCCATCCCAGCCAATTCACGCCTCATACCTTCAAAGTTAGCATTCTTTAAGTTCTGGACCATGGTCTCTGAATTAACTGTTTCATTCTCCATCCCAATGCAGAATTCCACCATATTATGGTCACTCTTCCCCAAGGGGCCTCGCACAACCTTCAATGACTGATGTACCATCATTAAAAGCAAACATGCAGGTGCAGCAAGCAGTTAGGAAGGCAAATGGTATGTTGGCCTTCATTGCAAGAGGATTTGGGTACAGGAGCAAGGATGTCTTACTACAGTTAAACAGGACCTTGGTGAGACCGCACCTGGAGTATTGTGTGCAGTTTTGGTCACCTTACCTAAGAAAGGATATACTTGCTATTGAGGGAGTGCAGCGAAGGTTCACCAGACCGATTCCTGGGATGGCAGGAGAGATTGGGTCGACTCGGCCTGTATTCACTAGAGTTTAGAAGAATGAGAGGGGATCTCATTGAAATGTATAAAATTCTGGCTGGGTTGGATAGACTGGATGCGGGGAGGATGTTTCCCCTGGCTGGGAAGTCAAGAACAAGGGGTCACAGTCTCAGGATACGGGGTAGGAAATTTAGGACCGAGAGGAGGAGAAATGTTCAGAGGGTGGTGAACCTGTGAAATTCTCTACCACAGAAGGCTGTGGAGGCCAAGTCAATGAATATATTTAAGAGGGAGATAGATAGATTCATAGAAACAAAATGCAACAAGGGGTATGGGGAAAAAGCAGGAATATGGTGTTGAGATAGAGGATTAGCCATGATCATATTGAATGGCGGTGCAGACTCGAAGGACCCAATGGCCTACTACTGCTCCTATTTTCTATGTTTCTATGTAAACAGGATTCACCCCGAACACCAAGAACCCCAGAAACTCTGCAACCACCCACTTCCAAAACACACACCCACCCGATACACAATACACCGAGACCTCCATAGACCCACCCAATACACCGGGACCCCCATAGGCCCACCCAATACACCGGGACCCCCAATACAGCCACCCAATACACCGGTACCCCCATAGACCCACCCAATACACTGGGACCCCCTATACACCCACCCAATACACCGGGACCCCCAATACACCGGGACCCCCATACACCCACCCAATACACCGGGACCCCAAAACACAAACCCACCCAATGCACCCGCAACCCCCCCCCCCCCCCTCCAAAAACACCAACACTATTGTAAGTACGGTACTTTAGTGATTGTTGTACTGAACAGGCAACCCAGAGTTCAAACCGCTCCATGGCAAGTTGTGAAACACAATTACTGAAATTTTTTTTTTATCCCTCATGGGATGTGGGCACCGCCAGTAAGGCCGGCATTTATTGCCCATCCCCAATTGCCCTTGGGAAGGTGGTGGTGAGCCGCCTTGTGACGTTACGGAGGGAGTGCCAGAATATTGATCCAGTGACGATGAAGGAACGGCGATATATTTCCAAGTCAGGGTGATGTGTGACTTGAGGGGAACGTGGAGGTGGTGGTGCAGTGCATCTTGTAATTGGTACACACTGCAGCCACGGTGCGCCGGTGGTGGAGGGAGTGAATGTTTAAGGTGGTGGGTGGGGTGCCAATCAAGTGGGCTGCTTTGTCCTGGATGGTGTCGAGCTTCTTGAGTGTTGTTGGAGCTGCACTCATCCAGGCAAGTGGAGAGTATTCCATCACACTCCTGACTTGTGCCTTGTAGACGGTGGAAAGGCTTTGGGAAGTCAGGAGGTGAGACACTAGCCGCAGAATACCCAGCCTCTGACCTACTCTTGTTGCCACAGTATTTATGTGGCTGCTCCAGTTAAGTTTCTGGTCAATGGTGACCCCCCCCAGGATGTTGATGCTAATGCCGTTGAATGTCAAGGGGCGGTGGTTAGACTCTCTTGTTGGAGATGGTCATTGCCTGGCAGGTGTGTGGCGTGAATGTTACTTGCCACTTATCAGCCCAAGCCTGAATGTTGTCCAGGTCTTGCTGCATGTGGGCATGGACTGCTCTATTATCTGAGGAGTTGCAATTGGAACTGACTACATGAACCACATGGATGAGACACACAAACAGAAGGGAGTTGAGGCAGAGCCAAATCCACTCACCTGTGAAGGTCAAACGCCCGCACCGTGCCGTCCAGGGAAGCACTGACCACGACAAAACCAGTGGAGTTGAAGGTAACCGCGGTAACACTGCTGGTGTGTTCAATAAACGTCACGATGCAGAAACCGCTGCTCGTGTTCCAAACCTTCACCTAATGAAAGGGCAGAGAGCATGGATCAGTCACACGGTACCAGCCCTGTCTTACAGCACTCGGACTCAGGGGACCGGCCTCTGGACAGGAGACAGCCACAGTCCATGAGGCTAACAAATAGCTTTTCAACCCCACCCACGTTCTCCCCATATCCCCCAACCCCATCTACCCACCTTCTCCCCATATCCCCCAACCCCACCTACCCACCTTCTCCCCGTATCCCCCACCTCCCCATATCCCCAACCACCTTCTCCCCATATCCCCAACCCCACCCACCTTCTCCCCATATCCCCCAACCCCACCTTCTCCCTATATCCCCCAACCCCACCACCTCCCCATATCCCCCAACCCCACCTTCTCCCCATATCCCCCAACCCCACCTACCGCCATGTGTGACATTGGCACTAACTGACATTATAGACAGATTAAGTGAAGAGCAGCAATAACAAAGCAATACACAATGAATAAACTTATGGCCGAGAGAGAGTACCAAGCAGCCGTGACTGCTGCCCGAAGTCCCGGTCCTGGCTTCACCAGTCCCGATTGCTTCTGACGCACTCTCTGATAAATAGGCTGAGAAACACTTTCCACAAAATGCCAGGGACCGAGAGGATTTAATGAACTGTTTGTAAACTCAGTGAGAAGCTGCAAGCGAAACTCCATTGGAACCAATGCCACATTGATGCTTGTATTTGAATGGAGTGACACAAGAACATAAGAAATAGGAGCAGGAGTAGGCCAAATGGCCCCTCGAGCCTGCTCCGCCATTTTATGCAATCATGGCTGATCTGATCATGGGCTCAGCTCCACTTCCCTGCCCGTTCCCCATAACTCCTTATCCCTTTCCCTCCCTTGGGAAACTAGCAAAGGCGAGATGAGTGTCAGGGACTCACCTTCCCGTCGTCTCCCCCTGTGACGATGTATTGAGCATCTGGGGAGTAGGACAGTGTCACCATGTTGTTGAAGTGCCCTTGCTGTTTGAGCACGTACGACTCACTCTGCCACTCCCACACCAAAAGCTGGCCCAGACCTGAAACACACAGCAAATGTCACAGCCCTAATACACCCTCGGGCCGACGCTGCAACCAACAGGCACAAACCACCAGCCCAAGAAATCATTCCCGCTCAATCACCACCTTCTCACCATGTACTCAGCCCCAGTCAGCCAGCCACCCTCCATCATATCCCTGAACTCCACCTTCTCACTATGCTCCTCAATCCCTTCCTTCTCCAAACTCCTTACATGTGTTATCGCCTCCCAAATCCGCGCCCGCCATTCCCGCAACTCCATGTTTGAATCCCTCCAATCAGGTTTCCGCCCCTGCCACAGTACCGAAACGGCTCTCATCAAAGTCACAAATGACATCCTTTGTGACTGTGACAAAGGCAAACTCTCCCTCCTCGTCCTTCTCGACCTGTCTGCAGCCTTTGACACAGTTGGCCACTCCATCCTCCTCCAACGCCTCTCCACCACCGTCCAGCTGGGTGGGACTGCACTCGCCTGGTTCCATTCTTATCTCTCTAATCGTAGCCAGAGAATCACCAACACCTACTCTTCCCACCCCCGCATCGTTACCTCTGGTGTCCCCCAAGGATCTATCCTTGGCCCCTCCTATTTCTCAATTACATGCTGCCCCTTGGTGACATCATCCGAAAACACCGTCAAGTTTCCACATGTACGTTGAGACACCCAGCTCTACCTCACCACCACTTCTCTCGCCCCCGCCACAGTCCAATTTGCCTCACTGCTTATAGTTGACCTCCAGTACTGGACGAGCAGAAATTTCTTTCAATTAACTATTTAGGAAGACCGAAGCCATTATTTTCGGTCCCTGTTACAAACTCTGGTCCCTAGCCACCAACTCCATCCTTCTGTCTGAGGCTGAACCAGACTGTTCGCAACCTCGGTGTTATAATTGACTCTGAATTGAGCTTCTGACCACATATCTGCACCATCACTAGAACCACCTAATTCCACCTCCGTAACATCGCTCGACCCCTATACATATCAGGAAAGGATGGACAGACTGGATCTCTTTTCTCTTGAAAAAAAAGGCTGAGGGGTGACCTAATAGAGATCTTTAAAATTATGAAAGGTCTTGATGGAGTGGATACAGAGAATGTTTCCACTTGTGGGGAAGAGCATAACTAGAGGACATCAATACAAGATAGTCACCCAGAAATCCAATGGGGAATTCAGAAGAAACTTCTTTACCCAGAGAGCGGTGAGAATGTGGAACTCGCTGCCACAGGGAGTGGTTGAAGCGAATAGTATCGATGCATTTAAGGGGAGGCTAGACAAGCATATGAGGGAGAAGGGAATAGAGGGTTATGCTGACAGAGTTAGATGAGGAAAGACGGGAGGAGGTTCAAGTGGAGCATGGACTGGTTGGGCCGAATGGCCTGTTTCTGTGCCGTATAGCCCATGTAATCCTATTCTCATCCACCATTGGCGGCCGTACCTTCAGCTGTAAAGCCCTAAATTCTGGAATCCCTGCCTAAACTCTCCACCTCTCTTTCCTCCTTTAAGACGCTCCTTAAGAACATAAGAAATAGGAGGAGTCGGCCACCTGGCCCCTCGAGCCTGCTCCGCCATTCAATAAGATCATGGCTGATCTGATCTTGGCTTCAACTCCACTTCCCTGCCTGCTCCCCATAACCCTCGACTCCCTTATCGCTCAAAAATCTGTCGATCTCCACCTTAAATATATTCAATGACCCAGCCTCCACAGCTCTCTGGGACAGAGAATTCCACAGATTTACAACCCTCAGAGAAGAAATTCCTCCTTAAGACCTACCTCTCTGACCAAGCCTTTGCTCACCTGTCCTAATATCTCTTTATGGGGCTTGGTGTCAAATTTTGCCTCACAAAAATCGATCAATCTCAGTTTAGATTCCCACTGCTCTGTGTGTGAAGAAGTGCTTCCTGGCTTCAGCCCTGAAC
Organism: Pristiophorus japonicus; assembly: GCF_044704955.1. Classification (NCBI taxonomy): domain Eukaryota; kingdom Metazoa; phylum Chordata; class Chondrichthyes; family Pristiophoridae; genus Pristiophorus; species Pristiophorus japonicus. Next base: position 28,709 of record NW_027254058.1, read on the forward strand.
GGTCTGGCTCCAATTTTAAGCTTACGCCCCCTTGTTCTGGACGCCCCAACCCTCTATAGTTTCTCCCTATCTAATTCTTGAATCATCTTATTCACCTCGATGTGATTACTGACCTCAGTAGCGTGGACAGAATGTAAGCAACACTCTCACCTGCACACCCAAATGCGATCCAGTCCCCGGAGTTATTAATGGAAATGGACTCGATCCGCTGGTCTGAAATACTAGAGAAGACAATGGGGAGTGAGGAGCAGGCACACTGCCGGACGCTGGAGGTACAATCCCTCGCTGACCCTCAGTACCAGGATCTCCCCCGGCCCCAGGGTGGGGGAATTGCTACACCCACCCCCTGCAGGCCATTTCAACCTGCCCACAGGCACACCCACTGGGGTAATTAATGCCTCCCCACCCCTGTCGTGATCTCAACCCCTCCACACATCACCCGTCCTCCCCACCATCGGCCTTACCTGAGGGAGTGGATGAGGCTGAATTCTGGCAGCTCGTGCAGGTGAAATACCCCCGAAGCAAAGCCGGTGACCAGGAGGTGGGATTTCTTGTGGTAGGCCGCAGCGGTCAGATCATTGAACTCCTTCTCTTTATTGAAGAAATGCCTTCAAAAAAAGGATTGGAGAATACTGAGGCATAAATCAGAGAGAGAGAGACAGGAGTCAGCGAGACTGACGGCAGGGGGAGGGAGCGAGGGAGCGAGAGCAAGGGAGAGAGGGACAGAGGGAGAGAGCGAGCGAAAGAGTGAGAGAGAAAAGAGAGACAGACAGAGACAGAGAGAGAAAAAGAGTGTGAGAGACAGAGAGAGAGGGGGGGCGGGGGAAAGAGACAGTCGGGGGGGGGAAGAGACACAGTCGGGGGGGGCGGGGGGAGGAAAGAGACAGTGGGGGTGGGGGGAGGGAAAGAGACAGTGGGGGTGGGGGGGAGAGTCAGTGGGGGTGGGGGGGGGAAGAGACAGTGGGGGGGGGGAGGGAGAGACAGTGGGGGGGGGGGGAAGAGACAGTGGGGGGGGGGAAGAAGAGACAGTGGGGGGGGGGAAGAAGAGACAGTGGGGGGGGGGGAGAAGAGACAGTGGGGGGGGGGGGGAAGAGACAGTTGGGGGGGGGGGGGGAAGAGACAGTTGGGGGGGGGGGGGAAGAGACAGTTGGGGGGGGGGAAGAGACAGTTGGGGGGGGGGGAAGAGACAGTTGGGGGGGGGGGGGGAAGAGACAGTGGGGGGGGGGGGAAGAGACAGTGGGGGGGGGGGAAGAGACAGTGGGGGGGGGGAAGAGACAGTGGGGGGGGGGGAAGAGACAGTGGGGGGGGGGGAAGAGACAGTGGGGGGGGGGAAGAGACAGTGGGGGGGGGGAAGAGACAGTGGGGGGGGGGAAGAGACAGTGGGGGGGGGGAAGAGACAGTGGGGGGGGGGGAAGAGACAGTGGGGGGGGGGGAAGAGACAGTGGGGGGGGGGAAGAGACAGTGGGGGGGGGGGAAGAGACAGTGGGGGGGGGGAAGAGACAGTGGGGGGGGGGAAGAGACAGTGGGGGGGGGGAAGAGACAGTGGGGGGGGGGGAAGAGACAGTGGGGGGGGGGAAGAGACAGTGGGGGGGGGGGAAGAGACAGTGGGGGGGGGGGGAAGAGACAGTGGGGGGGGGGGGAAGAGACAGTGGGGGGGGGGGGAAGAGACAGTGGGGGGGGGGGGGAAGAGACAGTGGGGGGGGGGGGGGATGAGACAGTGGGGGGGGGGGGAAGAGACAGTGGGGGGGGGGAAGAGACAGTGGGGGGGGGGAAGAGACAGTGGGGGGGGGGGGAAGAGACAGTGGGGGGGGGGGGAAGAGACAGTGGGGGGGGGGGGAAGAGACAGTGGGGGGGGGGGGGAAGAGACAGTGGGGGGGGGGAAGAGACAGGGGGGGGGGGAAGAGACAGTGGGGGGGGGGAAGAGACAGTGGGGGGGGGGGGAAGAGACAGTGGGGGGGGGGGGGAAGAGACAGTGGGGGGGGGGGGGAAGAGACAGTGGGGGGGGGGGGGAAGAGACAGTGGGGGGGGGGGGGAAGAGACAGTGGGGGGGGGGGAAGAGACAGTGGGGGGGGGGGGAAGAGACAGTGGGGGGGGGGGGAAGAGACAGTGGGGGGGGGGGAAGAGACAGTGGGGGGGGGGGGGGGGGAAGAGACAGTGGGGGGGGGGGGAAGAGACAGTGGGGGGGGGGGGGGGGGAAGAGACAGTGGGGGGGGGGGGGGAGAGACAGACAGAGAGGGAGGGACAGGAGAGAGAGAGACAGCAAGGGAGAGAGAGAGAGGCTCGACTCACGGTGTGCATCATTCCTTACTTTCCAACACGTGAATATTTCACTCTCCCGACCCTCTGCTGCTCAGATTCAGTTTTCCCACGAATCACGTCGGCAGTCTGACCCCCGAATTCTTGACTTTGATCCGTGTCCGTGTTGGGCTTGTGCTTCGGGAGCCTGGGCTGGAGATCCTCGGGTTCCGTATCGCACTGCCACACACACAGAGTCGCATCCTGACTCAGCGTGTAGATCTGCAGTAACAAACATCACATTTGGAACCATGGACCCCAGCGCAAACTCCCCCACATATCGTCCGCTGCACGGTCAGCAACAGCAAAGTTCGAGCCCAACAAGTTCCTTCTCCCCTACGCCGGCCACTCAGGCAACTGTGGCTTCCCTGGTTGGGGGAGGGCGGAACGAGAGCGGCAGAGGGTCCGTAGTGTGCGGGAGAGCACAGGTGGGGGGGGGGGGGGGGGGGGGGGGTGAGCACAGTGGAGGTGGCGGGAGCGATGTTGTGGGTAGGGGCATGGGTGTGTGTGTGGGGGGGGGGGCGGGGAGAGAGGAGTGTGTGGGGGGGGTGCGGCGTTGGGGGTGCTGGCGGCGGTGTTTAGGGGGAAGGGGAGAAGAGCGTGGGTGGGGGCAGTGTTGGGGGGGGGAGCGTGGGTGGGGGCAGTGTTGGGGGGGGGAGCGTGGGTGGGGGCAGTGTTGGGGGGGCAGGTGGCAGTGTTGTGTTGAGGGGGCGGGGGGAAGGAGCGTGGTGCGGAGTTTGGGGGAGGGGAGCGTGTGGGGAGGGGGGGGGGGGGGGGACTATGTTTGGGGGGCAGGGGGGGCACAGGGGGATTCACAGCTACTTACGTCCAGACTCTTCTCTTCAAAGAAGCAGGCGACGATGGAGTCTTTGTGCCCCCCCAGGTTGTAGTAGATCAGGTTGGCCCAGCGCTCGGCTCCGAACACCCAGGTACTGCTATCCTTGCTGCCCACCGCAAAACACCTGAGACACACAACACACAGTCACAACACACACCACTGTGTCAGTGAAACAGCATCACTGAGAAAATAACAGACCAAACACTTCCCTGTAACACAACACTGACTCCTTTAGCGAGAGCACTCCTCTCTCAGTCAGAAGGCCATGCGTTCAAGCCCCACTCCAGGGACTTGAGCTCAAAAATCGAGGCTGACCCTCCCAGAGCAGCACTGAAGGAGCGGCGCACTGTCAGAGGGGCAGTACCGAGGGAGCGCCGCACTGTCGGAGGGGCAGTACCGAGGGAGCGCCGCACTGTCGGAGGGGCAGTACCGAGGGAGCGCCGCACTGTCGGAGGGGCAGTACCGAGGGAGCGCCGCACTGTCGGAGGGGCAGTACTGAGGGAGCGCCGCACTGCACTGTTGGAGGGGCAGTACTGAGGGAGCACTGCACTGTCGAGGGGGCAGTACTGAAGGAGCTGCGCACTGTCGGAGGGGCAGTACCGAGGGAGCACCGCACTGTCGGAGGGGCAGTACCGAGGGAGCACCGCACTGTTGGAGGGGCAGTACCGAGGGAGCACCACCGAGGGAGCACCGCACTGTCGGAGGGGCAGTACCGAGGGAGCACCGCACTGTCGGAGGGGCAGTACTGAGGGAGCGCCGCACTGTCGGAGGGGCAGTACTGAGGGAATGCTGCACTGCACTGTCGGAGGGGCAGTACTGAGGGAGCACTGCACTGTCGAGGGGGCAGTACTGAGGGAGCGCCGCACTGTCGAGGGGGCAGTACTGAAGGAGCTGCGCACTGTCGGAGGGGCAGTACCGAGGGAGCACCGCACTGTCGGAGGGGCAGTACCGAGGGAGCACCGCACTGTTGGAGGGGCAGTACCGAGGGAGCACCGCACTGTCAGAGGGGCAGTACCGAGGGAGCACCGCACTGTCGAGGGGGCAGTACTGAGGGAGCGCCGCACTGTCGGAGGTGCCGACTTTCTGATGGGTTGTTAAACCGAGACTGCATCCTGAGATGGACATAAAAGATCCCACAGCACTATTCCGAAGAAGAGCAGTGGAGTTCTCCCCGGTGTCCCTGGGGCCAATATTTATCCCTCGACCATCATTAAAAAACAAGTGATCTGGTCATCATCACATTGCTGTTTGTCGGAGCTTGCTGTGCGCTAATGGGCTGCCGTGTTTCCCACATTACAACAGTGACTACACTGTGCAGCGCTTTGGGTCCCGAGGGCGTATTACTAAAGGGAGATGGTTCTTACTTTGAATCATCGGTCCAGTCGATACAGGTCGTCTCATCGTAGGGTCCGAAATAGCTTTTGTCGAGAACGAAGGGATTAAATTCCCGGGTCTTGCCGGGAGCGTGGTACATCAAGACCACATTGTCCTTAGTGACGACAAACCTCCTGTTAAAACAACAAGCAATCAGACCACAGGCACCAACTTGGGCAGTGCAAGGTTAATAGGCGCAAGAGACCGGGGAAGATGATGTTCATTCTCGGGATCTGGGAGTTGGGGGCAAGGCCAGCATTTATTGCCCATCCCCAATTGCAACAACCATCTTCCTTTGTGCTAGGTATGACCCCAGCCAGTGGAGAGTTTCCCCCCCCGATTCCCATTGACCAGTTTTACTCAGGCTCCTTGGTGCCACACATGGTCAAATGCTGCCTTGATGTCGAGGGCAGTCACTCTCGCCTCACCTCTGGAATCCAGCTCTTTTGTCCATGTTTGGAGCAAGACTATAATGAGGTCTGGAGCAGAGTGGTCCT